>NW_004524906.1:935801-942848 GCF_000260255.1 Octodon degus
GGGAACTGGTTCTATTTAAATCATTTCTACAGTTCCAAGACTCTTCACCAGATATTACTCTGTGAACCCATGAACACCAATAGCAAGGTTTAAGCTACTGCCTACAGGTCCTCCATTGTTATGAGTTTTGGATGGTTACTGGTGCTTGTGGATAATCACTGCTCCAGATTCCCATGTATAATAAAGTTCCTGGTCTTAAGATTGAGGGGCAGCCCCTTCCATTGTCCCTGGAAGTGACTCAGGTGGAAAAGTCTGAGTGTTGTAGGACTTCCAGGACATTTTCTTTTCTTTTATAAAAATTAATTTTATTGAGAAACAAATAGCAATGAGACAGTTTCAGAACAAGTTAGTAGGACAGTTACAGGACTACTGGACTATATTGGATTATTTTGCTGAATTCACACACCTACAATATTTAAATGCTGTTTTCATCGGTGTCTTCTGATGAGTCTCTTCATGAAGTTTCAGGGTCTCTGGTGTCCAGGTCATGTCAATTCTGTGTCCACAATGATTGTACAGTGGCCAGGCTTATCTGTGTCACTGTTTTCAGACTCCCTGGCCAGCCCCAGATGGACTGTGGCCCTTGCTCCTGTCACATCTGATCTCTCTCTTTGTGGCCCTACTTTTGCTGTAACTTACCTCAAATTGATTGTTTCGACTAAGATATGTCTCATGTTTCCAATATCCTTGGTAGGTTTTTTTTCTGTATGTATAATTTCACATATTTTAATATTTATAAAGTTGCACAAGATATTTGTTTTCACCACAGCTCAATAGCTCGAGGGTCTATTTGGGATTAATTTGTCATGCTATTTGCAAAAGTCAAATTAACATTTTCCTACAGGCTTATGCTTTATAGTTTGCCTTACCTGAGAATGGAAAGTTTACATTATGAGTATGGTATTTTGAAGTGCATTGACCCAGAGATAGATCTTAGGATTTGCTTTTAGAAATGCAGGTGAGTCCCAAAGTTTGTGAGGGATGGAAGGTGTTGGTTATTCCCTCATTAAAATGAAGGTCTGAGTACTGTGTATGTCTGCTGTGCAGACCTCAGTAGTGGGGAAAGAAGGTCTGTGCAGGGACCCAGCCTGCAGGCATGACCCTGGGCTGAAGCTGGGCTGAGGGCCATTCCTCCAGGTCCCGCATCAGAGCCAGGGATACAGCTTAGCATCATAAGTGTCTTTCTGGCAAGCTCAAGGTCCTGAGTTCAATCCCTGAGTTCAATAAAAAACAAACAAACAAACAAACAAAAAACAGATCCCGCTCTGTCTCTTCTTCCACAGCCACCCAGTGCAAGCACGGCGCTGTGTACGACACCTGTGGCCCAGGCTGTGTGAAGACTTGTGACACCTGGAATGAGATCGGCCCTTGCAACAAGCCGTGTGTGGCAGGCTGCCACTGTCCAGCCGACTTGGTCCTGCACAGGGGGCGATGCATCAAGCCAGTCCTTTGTCCTCAGCGGTGACCTCTGTGCCAGCCATTGAGACTGCAACCTGGAGTCCTTGGCACGGAAGTGCAAGAGCCAGGGAAAGACTGCTGTGTACGTGCCTGACTGTGCACACAGGTACATATGTGTACATATGGAGAGGTATAGATATGTTCAAACATGTCATCGCTCACATGGACTATAGTGCAGTACTGTATGTATATTTTCTGCTATACACAGGTGTAATTTCTAGGATCCTAATCTACAAGCCATTGGAGATTAATCTGCAGCCTCGAGGATGGCTGTGACATCACACACATTTCTCACTCTTAAGGAAGTTTTCTAAGGACCCTCAGCTGCTCACATTGATTTTACCTTGAAGTCAGTGTTTGTCACTGGGGAATATGTTTCACTGGGGAAGGGCACACTTATTTGGAGACGTTTCATGTTTCCAAAGACAGAAACATGTGCCTGAGAGAGATGGCAGAAGACAGGATGGGCCCTGGTGGTGTCTGCAAAGCAAGGGACGGGCTGCTAGACTTCACTGGGTCGTGGTTGGATACTGTTTCCAAAGCTGGCTGCCACCAAGAAATATGGATGGGTCGCTAGGGCACAGCATAAGAGCCCAGTGATTTCCTGCCATCTTGGCAGAGTCCTCCACCTCCTAAGTAGATCTGTGTGCAGGACCACATACGCGTGGTGTGTTGAGATGATGGAGTGTCCAGATGGAATGGTGGTGGCACTGGGTGTGAGGAATTTGTGGAAACTGCTGCACAACAAAAGAAAACTGTCCATGGCTCTGAATCTGAAAGCAGCGCAGTGAGGAGATGGAGGCCCTCTGCCCTGTGGGAAGTACCTGTGTGAAGGGAAAGCCTTCACCTGTCAGAGGGATCCTGCCCAGTGCTGCTTGCTGTGGGAATGTCAGAGCGCTTAGCTGTGGAATCTTACTGAGCAGCCGCTCTCACGTCCTTCCTCCCAGAGAGTGTCCTGCGTGCTTTCTCCAGGTTGCCAGTCATGTTGCTCCCAGTCACTGTGTCATTTTCCTGACCTGATTTCTGTTGAACAAGTAAAATTGTCAACAAAAACAAAACCCACTAAGGTCTAAAAATAGAATGTTCTGCACTGTCTTAAATAAATGTGTTACATTTCAATCAAGTCTTGATATGTCCTGTGTCATGCTTCATAAATTAGGTGTATCAACTTCATGTTAATCCATTTTAACAGTTTATCTCATCATAATAGATAAGCTCCATATTAATTTTTAATTGATAGAACACTATTAATAGGTAATAGAAAAAATGCCTACATTTTGGCAGTCCTAGCAGTAGCCATCTTGTCCAAGACGTGTGTGTCCTTTACATTCACAACACCGAAGGTAACGTGGGCTTCTTGCCACAGCGCTGGAAGCTGTTTGAATAAACTGGATGTAGTCATCACGTGGTGCCGATGGCCACCTGTCTGTCTGCTTCTCATGCCTCCCTCAACATCTTATCCTGTGCTCTGCGCATACACACACACACACACACACACACACACACACACACGCTTTTCATTCTCCTTTCTCTAGGTAGAGCAGGGCTCTGGGCTGGGAGAAGCCCAGAGGCAACGAATGGTCCCCTCAGTCCTGTTGCCGTCCAGCCCTTGGAGGGCAGAAAGCCAGGTGCTCCCCTTGCTGCTCCCTGTAACTCAGAGGAATCAAAAGGCTTAGTGAGGTCACTAACGTAGACGCTCCGCGCCTTCTGCTCGGGGTCCGAGGAGCCCCTGCGCAGGTGCTCTACAGACTTCTGCCTCCAGGCAGGCATGTGACTCCAGCAGTCCTCAGAGCTCCTGGCCCATTCGCCCAGCTCCGAGCAGGGCTCACTGGACTCTGCTCATGTGACATGGCCTGTGAAGCAGCAGGGACAGGCCCTGCATGTTCCGGTGTTTCTGGGGTGCCCAGGTGCAAAGGCTCAGTTAGGCAGTGACTGTCCCCAGGCCACAGCCAGTAGTGTCATGTGGGCATTGTCTTCCCGGTACATGGGTAACATCAATTGCAGGCAGCCTGCGTAAGGGCATTCCCCCTGCACACCGGAGTGCGCTTACGTCTACAATGAGCACAGACTTGTGTTCCTTCTGTGCTCGCAGGCAGGCTTTCCATAGACGACCACAATATTTTGCCCTGCGTGCTCTGCTCCAGTGTGGCACAGCCAGGCCCCCACAGCTAGAGCCAAACCTGCCTCCTTTCCTGATGAATATGGGCTGCCCTTGGTGGCTTTCTTACAGCCAGCAGGTGTGACAACTTCAACTCCGAGGGTGTGGTTCCAGATGATGGTCCCGGCTGAGCACAGGCTTCCAGCCCCCAGGTGGGGAGTGGAGAAGCCCCCAAGTAACTTCAGCCCCAGCTTTGGTGGGTCCCCTGCTGAGGCCGTTCCCCATATGTCTCCCACATGTCTGTGTATCTGCTGGGCAAAACCCCAGTGCCTTTGTTCCAGATTATCATTTGGAAGATGCTGGCAGAGTGAACAGCACAGAAAAATGGGCTGTTTTCACCCTCTGAAGTGAAGGGAAATTTAGCTTTCAGCCTTGGCAGATGGCGACAATGTCCTCTGCAATAAAAACAGCTTTTCTTAGGCTTAAGGCAGGCGTGGCTTGCTGACTTCCCTGATTAAAAAATTGGGACTCCTAGTGCTCTAGTTTCCCCTTTTATAACACCATCCACATATGTAGGGTGTCATCTAGCTCTCTTTGCATCACCCTGCAGGACTAGGCCCCTAGAAATGGACACAAGGAAGTACTGGTACTCAGGCTCCTGCCGTTGCTTTGCAAACTAAAGCCTCGACCCAGTCTCCTGTTTTCTCCCTGCATCTACAAGGACTCTGGTGTGCTAGCTCATCAGCTTAAGAATGAGAATCTCAGAGACTTCCCAGTTCTGGTACCCTAGTGTGTCCGGTGAATTCAGCACCCACAGAATCCAGGAACATCAGAAAATGGTTTTTTATTTACATCATGAGTTTGGGGAATTACTATAGGGAATCAGAAAGAGGCACACATACACAAGACTGGCTTCTTTTCTCCAGGGAGTCTACAGTCTAAGCAAAGGAGTAAGCGACATATATAGAAACAACAGACAGGAAGCAGGTGTGGCAGCAGATGCATGTAATCAAGCATTGAGCTTGATACAGGAGCACAGTTGAAAGACACTTGAGCAGTCCGCATCATCTCAGCTACTGGTCTGCACCCTTTGGAAAGGTGGAGTGTATCATCCAGGGTCAGGGAGCAGCAGGTGCAACAGCATGGGACCACCTAGGTGCCCAGAACCACAAGGCAGCACATGCCAGCTTAGCAAAGCACACACATGTTGGGTCTTTACCCTAAGCCTGAGGGGTGAAAGGAGGCGGGCCATGAAGGAAGCAGGGTCTACAGGAAGACAGAATGAGATGGCGATCCACGCACCTCCTCTGCAGTCACTTAACTCTCAGAGTCTTCCTTCACCTATAAAGCAGCTCTAATATCTGCCTCACATAATAGCTGGCTCAAGCAAGGAATTCCATGTGTGAATTATGAAGTATCATCCATGCAATCTGTTTAATAGCATCTACAACCATTGTCAGCTACAAATTGGAGGCTGGCATAAGGAAATAGTATCAATATATCAAGACATATCAGTAATGCAAAAGGCCAAATATAATCACTTACGCTTGCTTTTCAATTATGTTAGAAGAGTTTTCACGGATATTTTCTTCCTCCTTTGAAAGCAAATACACACCTCCTTTTGACATTTCACCCAAAGATCTGGGAATTAACTTGTAAACCAATGTGGCATTGCAACTGCTGGAAAAGCAGGAGCCCACTGATGGCACATAATCAGGAGGGCTGAGAAATAGGCATTGGACGGCAGACACTAAGGTGGCTTCTTTAACTTGGATGGGGAGCTGGCCACAAAAGAGCCCCAGCCCTGTAATGAGAATGCGCTGTTAACGGTCAGCTCCACAGGCCACGCCAGGATTGCTGGCCAGGTCCCCTCTTCCAAGCATAACATGTTTCAGCCTGGCAGTTTTTACCTGAAGCTGGCCCCCTCCAGGACGGACCTTTGACTCTGAAGTGACGCTGAGTGAGCCAAGGCCTCATCCAGTGTTTTCTCCTTGCCTGAAACTTCCACCACGCTTGCCTCTTCCTTCTGTCTGACTTTTTGTTTTTGTTTTTGCAGTACTATGGATTGAACCCAGGGCCTTCACAGTGAGCTACAGCCCAGTTCATGTACAAGGTCTGGGTAACTCACTAATCGGCCAGGCTAAACTTGAACTTGCACTTATTCCCCAGCCACCTGGAATGCTGGGTTGCAGGCATGCACTACCACACCCAGCCCATCATTGTCTTAGTGGCTGTCACCCCTTCCTAGGTGGATCCAGTTACCAGTCCTGGTTTCCATGAGTTTTCCTGATCACACGTATTTGGTGCCATGCAGAAAATCATTCATTTTACATCTTTACTGGGGGCCCTCTCTCCTCCTCGAGTTCCTGTGAGGCCACAGCTCAGCAGCCTCTGTCAGAAGAGGACCTTCACACCCAGGAGATGCTCATCCTATCTGCAGGCCCAAGCTCTGGTGAGTGCCTGGGTTTGAGAACAGTTCCCTGCAGGAGCAGAGGCCTCCTGTGGGAAGCCCCAAAGAAAGTCAACAGCACAGCATGAACTTCTGTAGAGAGCTCAACACTGGTTACTCCAGCCAACCTAGACACTAAATGAACTCTGCTGTACTAGATTCCCTTTAAAATACTGTGAAAGGTAAAACAATTTTAATTAGGACAGCAGCTCTAGGTAATTGCTCATATCAAAATAAATCACTTATTGTACTTTGAAAACTGGTTTAATTTCTTTAAAAATAAATAGGACATATCCACTGGAAAAAATTAGTGTATAACATGTGATTCAAATGTATGGTGCATGCTTAGATGTTGTAAAATTACAGTAAAACATACATTGGCAGGAATCCCCCTCAAATCCTCCCCCATGCTGTGAGCACACTCATCCCAACTTTCTTGCCGGATTCTGAAGCAGTTCTGGAAGTGTGCATTCACGAGGGTCTTTGATTGTGCTGCTGCGTCTGCCTCAGGCTCTTCAAGTGATTCAGATTATTTCCATGTCATGATCATTTTGACTTTGTGGGAGAGCCCAAAGTCACAGAGTGCCAGTTCTGGTGAGCAGTGTGTATGAGGACACAGTGTAATGCTCTTGTGAGGCTGCCTTTCACTCAGCAGCAGCCTTACTGTACTTTTGATCAAAGAGTTTCCACCACTGCTTCATAAAGTATCAAGAATGATGGGCTTGCAGGGGATATAGCTCAACAGCCATTAGCCTGCCTGGCAAGGACAAGGTTGTGAGTTCAATTCTCAGTATCAGAAAAAAAGAATGATGGCATTATTATGTTTATTATGTAGGTGGGGATTAATGGTAAAGTGTCTTTTGTTGAAAGGAATTTTTCTTTAGTCTATACTTTTATTAGCACATGTGTGCAGCATATAATATGAACACTACTGAGATTACATATACGTAACAAACCTTGATTCCTTTTCTCATTAGCTTTCCTCCCCTCCCCCATCTCTTCATTGCTTTCTTATTCATGAAAGATCTATCTTCTTTTTTTT
>NW_004524906.1:947203-951015 GCF_000260255.1 Octodon degus
CACTGCGGAGTGGTAGGGGGTGGCCCAAGGGGCTGGGAGAGGGTCCAGCCCACTCTGCACCTGGGCTGGGACTGGTCCTACCCATGCAAGGTAGCAGGAAGCTCTCTGCACACTCACTGGACCTGGGCTAGGACTGGATCTGGGGGCTCCCGGAACTCGGCAGAAGATCTATCTTCTTACTTTTTATTTTTATTTTTTGTTGAGACAGGGTCTCACCGCATAGCCCAGGCTGGCCTCGAATTTATAGTAATGCTCCTACCTCAGTCTCCTAAATGCTGGGATTGCCAGCACGTGCCTATATCTGGCTTCTTATTTTTTATTTTGCTATTCATTTTTATTTTGGGTTTCTCACATAAGAGAAACCATGTGACATTTAAGGTTGTGTGTCTGATATGTTTCCCTTAATATTAGGGTCTCCATGTTTATCTGTTTCCCTACAAATGGCTCAGGTCGTATCTTTCATAGCAGGGTGGTGCTCCACTCTTTATATATACCCTATTGTCTTTATCCATTCATCTGTTGGTAGACACAGAGACCATTTCCAAGACTGAGCTGTTATGAAATGCGCTGCTACAAACATGAGTACGCATGCATCTCACTACATACCAAGCTAGACTCAAAATGGATCCAAGGTCTAAATGTTAAAACAGAAACAATTGGCTGGAAGACAATGTAAGTAAAACCCTAGGAGACATAAGCATCTGCAAGAGCTTTATGAACAGATCCCCAGTAGCGTAGGAAATAAATAGTACAATCAACAGATTGGACAATATCAAAGTAAAAAGCTTCTGAAGAGACAACTTCCAGAAGGGGAAAATAGCTTTTGCCAGCTATTCCTCAGATAGAAAGCTAATATCTAGAATATATCAAGAACTCAAAAACATTAGGTGCCCTAAAAAGTTTAAAAAATGGACAAGCCAATTGAACAGATACTTCTCCAAAAAAGTACAAATGGACATAATGAAATGTTTAACATCACTGGCCATCCGAGAAATGCAGCACTGAGATCCCATCTAGCGCACAAAGAAGAGCCTCCCTCAAGCAGTGAGATAATAACTGGTGCTGGTCAGGTTGTAGGAGAAAAAGACACTTCCCCGTTGCTGGTGGCAGTGTAAACTAATTCAACCACTGTGAAAATCAGTCTAATGATTCCTCAGAAAACTCCTGCTAGCAATCCTATTTGATCCCAGCTGTTTCCCTTCTAGCCATCTCCCCCAAGTAGTTAAACATGGTACAAGAACAAACTTGTGGATCACTGGGGCAGAACACAGGATGCAGAAGCAACGCAAGCACGTTCAGGAATTTGACCTTTGACAAAGGACCCAAAAGATACACTGGAGGAAAGACAGCCTCTTTAATAAACAGTACTGGGAAAACTGGTTATTTTCATGCAGAAGATTGAATCTAGACCCATGTAGCTCGCTATGTACTAAACAAAACAAAATACTTTCAAACACATTCACCATATATTTTGTTCACACTGGCACAATGCTTTTCTTAAAAAGCATACAGCGCCATCTGCTGGCATTAGGTATTATAGCATTGGCCCTGAATTACCCACAAAGCTGTGCAGGTTTGCTTCGGTTTTAATGGAAAATGTAAAAAATAAAGCAAACATAAAGATACCTCAAGGACACAAATCACATTTGGTTGATTGATTTATTATTTCAGTTGTGATGGCCTCAGTGGCCAGTGCCATCCCTGGCTCCCCTTCTCCTTAGTTACCACTTCTCTTATCCCTCCCATCGACCTCCCTCCTCCAGGGCTCTGTGTCCTGCCGCCTCCTCCTCAATATCCTGCTGCTCTCCTCTACAATGGCCAATGGCTGCCTTTGTCCTCACACCCAGTAGAGGTCGTACCTGTGCCCCTCCAGGCCACACCATCCTCTCCATCCTACCTTACCCCACCCCAACTGTTGCCTCCACCTGCAAGCTGGCCCTAACCATGCCCTTGTCACCCATGACCTTCAATGTGCCACCACAGTCTGATCGTTACCACATTACCTCTTTACCTGGGGAACCTCTTATTGGGCTGTGTGCTCCTCAAACACAGGACATGTGTCTGACTCATCCCCCCTTCCCACCCTGCATGTATGTAACATATAGTAGCTGCTCAGTAAATGTCTCATGAAGGAACAAAATGCAAAATACCTCAAGGAAAAACAGAACAATTCAGGATAAGGTGGGCGGTAATCTCTTTGGAGCACTGTTACTATTTTCTGTCTCCACTGCACACCTGAGTTCATCCCTAAGTGAATCAACACTTTTTAATTCTTCCATAATATCCAGCTCTGTATTGGGTCCCCTGTGGACAAAGTTCAACTCTTAGTATATGAAGTAAACTGGGCTTGAGTCACTGAGCCAGCACTTGCTAGTGGAGCAAGTTGTGTGACATTTTAAAAATCCTCATCATGTTTTTGATGTTTTGAAGGACAAAATGACAATGAGCATAAGGCAAAGAAAACAGGGTGCTCTTGCTCTTGTTGTGATCCCTGAAGCCCAGGATCTGATGTGTGGAGTTCCGCACTGAGCGGGGACAGCTGCACATTACAGTGTGACTCTAACTCCTGACTGCACAGCTCGCTTAGTCTTTGGGGACTGCCTGCCTGCCCCCAAGTCTACTTTCAGTATTTTGTTATGCCAACACGGGAAACTTTCCTTTCACGATATTTCTCTAGTAAGGGCTAATTAGTATCCTTAATTTTAAAATGCTACTGTTCTGAATTCAGAACAGGCACACATACTGATTTGCCAGACTGGCAAATTTGGTAGAATCTGCTGATGACTTTGAGGATCCTTACACATGGAACCTTCACTGAGGTTTAAGGTTTTTTGTTTTTTTAAAATTTTATTTATTTATTTTTTATACATTTATGTGTGTGTGTGTGTGTGTGTGTGTGTGGCCAGCTCAGCCCACCAGGGGGCGGTGTTGGCTGGCATGTGGTGCTGGGGGATTGAACCGCGGTCCCTGTGTTTGCCAAGCTTGTTCCAAGTAGGTGCTTTAGACCACTGAGCCATCTCACCAGCCCCCTTAGGTTGTTTCTTTAAAGAGAATAAAAAATAGCAAAACCCCAAATAAAAACATCATAAATGGTATAGAATTTCACTAAACAAAATAATTGGGATTCAACAATTGTTATATTGCATATGGTTGTCTTCAAATTACTTGTTCAGATGACCAGATGTAAGCATGCTAACCTGGTTTTAAAAAGTTATAAAAGTAAAAGAAGAGAGAAAACATTAAGTATTAACTGCTCCTCTCAATAGACCAGCAGAAATTAGCAGTGCAATTATCTAAGCTACCCTGTATTATATACATATATATTTTTCTCTGTTTTCTCCTTTCTCTCATCCCAGTTTTCCTTCCCTTTGAAGTTTCTTTCCTTACACATTGTACCTCTCAGATTTTATTTACTTGTGCAGGTTCTTCATATATTAAGATGATAGTACAATGTTTTCACATGTGGCTCTGATTCATTTCACTTAAG
Organism: Octodon degus; assembly: GCF_000260255.1. NCBI lineage: Eukaryota > Metazoa > Chordata > Mammalia > Rodentia > Octodontidae > Octodon > Octodon degus. The sequence continues at coordinate 950,691 of NW_004524906.1, forward strand.
AGTATGGTCTCTAGTTGCGTCCATTTACCTGTAAAAGCCTCAAGTTTATTGTTTTTGTAGCTGAGTAATACTCCATTGTGCAAAACTACCATATCTTTTTTATCCACTCCTCAGTTGATGGGCATCTGGGTTGTTTCCAAGATTTAGCTATGACAAATTGCACTGCTATAAACATGGATGCATGTATATCACTGTGGCATCATGTGGACGGCTCAATAACTCCAGGCCTCCAATCCGATTGCAAGTGGGTTTCCGGGTTCCTGTGAAACTGCCACATCATGACTCTGCACCACGTATCCCTTAATGGTCACCTGAGTGCCTCTGA
>NW_004524906.1:951935-961620 GCF_000260255.1 Octodon degus
CACGATAAGCCAAAAAAGGACAAAGAACCCCCTAAGGGTGTGTGCCCTCCTGTAAGGGAACAGAATCGTGGAATTGAAACCAGGAAGCCAGAGCCGCCAAATTCCAAATTACAGCCTGAGGAGAAAATTAACCCTTTTGAGTTAGAAGGAGCTACACTCAAAGTTAAAAAAATACATCCCAAACTACCAAAACCTCTTCAAGTTGGAGCTGATTATAATAAAGTTGACTGGGACCAACTGGCGGAGGAAGCCGCTCGGTATCAGGACCAACACTGGCCGCCAAAAGTTCAGCACCCTCCGCCATATAGCACTGATCCTAGCGCGCCTCCTTTGGTGTGTTCGGCTTCTGACCCCAGAAAGGAATTAAAAGGCAAAATTGAATTTGTCAAAGAACAGATAAAATTAGAGAAAGAGCACCAAGACCTCATAATCCAATTAGAAAGATTAAAATCAGGAAAACCCAACAATGAAAGTATAACAGGATTAAAGGCCCCCTGTGTTCAAAGGCCACCCGTGAGGGGCTCTATCCCCCAAAGCTTCCTCCTGTTAGACCCACCCATAGATCTAGATAAGGCAGAGGCATTTCCAGTATCAGAAACAACAGGTGCACAAGGACAGATTTGGCGCCATTACACTAGTTTCAATTTTAAAGTACTAAAGGAACTAAAAGTGGTGGTTGCCCAATATGAAGCCATGGCTCCATACACCACAGTCATTTTAGAAACTGTGGCTGACAGTTGGCTTACTCCCGAGGACTGGCAGGCATTAGCCAGAGCCACCCTCTGGGGGGGGGGGTTGGGGATTATCTCTTATGGAAGTCTTCCTGTATACAAGGAAGCTTCCACAATGATAGCTTTACTGTTGATGTTGGATTTGTTACCTTCACCAGCTGCAATCAAATATTTAACTACAGTAGCCCTATTTGCCCAAAAAAGGGACATGTGTTTGTATGTGGGGGAAGCTTAGCCTTCACATATTTACCTACCAACTGGACAGGACTATGTGTCATGGCAATTGTATTGCCTGATATAAATGTCATCTCTGGTAATGATCCCATACCCCTTCCCAGTTTAGATTATGCTATGGGCCGCACAAAGAGGGCAGTCTAGTTCATCCTTTTATTAGTGGGGCTAGGAGTCATGGTGGCCATGGGGACAGGCACAGCAGGGTTGGGAGTAGCAGTACATTCTTATACCAAATTACCTAATCAGCTGATTGATGATGTTCAAACACTGTCTGGCACTATCCAAGATATCCAAGACCAGATAGATTTATTATCAGAAGTAGTCTTGCAAAATAGGAGGGGCTTAGACCTTCTAACAGCAGAGCAGTGAGGGATCTGCTTGGCTTTACAGGAACGCTGCTACTTCTGCGCAAACAAGTCCAGTATTGTTGGAGATAAAATAAAGAGACTTCAAGAAGATCTTATTAAGAGGAGAAGAGAGCTATTTGAAAACCCTTTCTGGAGGGCATGGAATGGAGTACTACCCTACCTTCTCCCCCTATTGGGACTCTTGATTAGACTATTAATACTTTTATCAATAGGACCCTGTCTTTTCAATAGGCTGATGACTTTTGTTAAACAACAATTGGATGCCATTAAAATGCAACCCATACAGGTCCATTATCACAGGCTTGAGATGGCTGAAAGGGAAAACTGCACTGGGATACAACCAGCTTATGATGATGAAGGTCCGGAGACCTCTTAGTTCTCCCACCCTTGGTGAGATGGTCAGGCTAGCCAGAGATGGGTAATGAGGGGCATACACGAGATACCACTCACTGCCTAAGACAGGAATGGGACCTTCTGCCATCCTGGTCTCCTATGAAGGGTAAGATTTGAGTCGGGTCCGTGTAGAGGATGCCTCGACCTAAGACAGGCACTGCCCCCTCAAGGGAATGAGCAGTCTACAGAAACCATATTTTACATACATATATAAAAGTAAAGGGGGACCTGTGGGAGGCTCAATAACTCCAGGCCTCCAATCCGATTGCTAGTGGGTTTCTGGGTTCCTGTGAAACTGCCACATCATGACTCTGCACCACGTATCCCTTAATGGTCACCTGAGTGCCTCTGACCTATAAAATTCTCTTGGTGCATCAATGTCATTAGTGACACTGACTTCCTCTTCCCCTACCTCTCCTGAGCTAAGTTCCTAATTCTTCTTACCCCACCTATTTCCCATAAGTCTCCTGCTTATGGAGGTGGGACTTCCTGTCATAGCCCGGTTGCCTAGTTACTCGTGCCTTTTACCCACCAATGTCGTTTCTCTATGCCTCCACTATATATACCCAGCACCTCCTCTGAATAAATGAGACTTGATCAGAATCCTACCTTGTCTCCATTTCTCACGTCTCCTGTCCTTTGTCCCCTCCTCAATTCCCCGCTCCTCTCCCAGGTGACCTTCGTTGACTGACCCGCTGGCTCGGGACAGTATGATGTTTTCAATTTTTCTGGAAAAATATCCAGAAGGTGAATAGCTGGGTTCAATGTAACCTTTAATTGTAGCTTTTTGAGGAATCCCCACACTGATTTCCATAGTGGTTGTACCAGTCTACACTCCAGTAATGGAGAAGGGTTCCTTTTCCCCCACAGCCCCTCCAGCATTTGTTACTGGTTGCCTTCTTGATGATAGGCATTCTTTCTGGGGTGAGATGGAATTCAGTGTTGTTTTCATTTGCATTCCCTGAATGACCAGTGATGCTGAACATTTTTTCATATATTTCTGTGCTATTTGTATTTCTTCCTCTGTACATTCATCTCAGATGCCCATTTGGGGGTTAAGTGCTTGAATTTTGAGAGCCTCATTTTAAAAATTCTTTATATTCTAGATAGAAGTCTTTTGTCTGAGGGACAGTTGACTAAATTTTTCTTAATATGTGGGGTTTTTTATTACTATGTTAGTGATTTCTTTTGATGTGCAGAAACTTAAAAAAGGTGAGATCCCAGTTATTGATTCTTTGAAATATTTTATTTGCAGTTTGTTTTATGTTCATGAACTCTACTTACCTCTGTGTCATCAAGTTTCCTACCTAACTTCTCCTCCAGTAGATTTAGTTTTTGATGCATTTTGATTTTAGTTGAGTGTATGGTGATGGACATGGTTCAAATTTTAGTCTTCAGTATGTGGGAAGCAAGTTTTCCCAGCACCATTTATTAAAAAGACTATCTTTCTTCCAGTGAACATGTTTGACCCATTTGTCAAGGATTAGGTGGTTGAGTGTATTTGTAGTTGTGTCACATCTTCTAACCTGTTCCATTAATCCTCAGGTCTATTTTTTTTTTTGCCAGTACCATACTGATTTCATCACAGGAGCTTTGTAGTATAATTTCAAGTCAGGGATTGTGGTGCCTCCCATCTTTCCTTTGTTGTTCAGGGTTTCTTTTGCTATTCTAGGTCTCTTCTGGTTCCAGATGAATTTTGGTAATGTCTTTTCTAGATCTGTGAGGTGTATTAATGGTATATGGATTGGGATTGCATTGAATCTGTAAAACAGTTTTGGGAGTATGGCCATTTACACAATGTTGGTTCTTCCTATCCATGAACAAGGACTATCTTTTAATCTGCTGAAATCCTTTTTGATCTGTTTTCAGAGTACTATGAATTTCACTGTATAGATCTTTAGTTCCTTATTCCTAAGTATTTCATTGTTGAATGCTATTGTGAAAGGTATGATTTCCCTAATTTCTCTCTTGATGTGTTTGTTCTTTGTGTACAGAAATACTGTGGACTTTTGTTGGGTTTGTGTCCAGCTCTGCTACTAGATTTGATTTTTAAATCTCTAAGTCTTTTGGTGGAGTTTTTGGGCTCTTTTGTGTAGAGTATCATGTTATCTGTGAGTAATGATAGTTTACTGCAATCATTATGTTAACTTGCATTTTTTTTTTCCTTTTTGCATAGACCAAGATAGCAGGCTTCTCACAGCCTCCTTGGAAGGCTGTTGGCAGGCAGTCAGAATTAAAATATAACCACTTATAAATTGTCTCTGAGACCAAGAGGGTGTGGCAGTGTACTAGGGACATTTAAAAACATCCAAGTGGCTACAGAAAGGAACCCATCAATAAGATAGAGAAGAAAATATAAAGTTACAGGTATACAGATAAATTTCTCATGCTGGAGAATTTTGTATGACATCTTGCTTAGCTTAACAGAATTGAAAAAGGAAAGTTAATGGCAAAACTAGGAGGCGCAAACATGAGGGACAAAAATTCAAAGAGGATAAACTTTGTTTAAAAAGCAAAAGTAGAATTTATTAGTGACGTTGCCAAATATGTAGTTGAAGTCACACAATGGAAAGTGATGGTCATTGATGGTCATTTCACTTCTATAAGTGATCTAAAAGTCATTGTTTTGAATTTCTGTGCTCATTTAAATTAATGAGGTACCTAATTCTATTTTGTAAAAGCATTTTGAACTCATATATTGTGTATGTTTCTATGTGCTGCCATTCAATATATGTCAGCACTACTTAGGTTGTAGCACTACTTAAGCCTACTTAGGTTGGCTTATAGATAAGCATGCAGAAAATATTTAGAGCCAGGATCTTAGAAAGTGCTGCTAAGAAGAGAGAACTATACAACTTATTTTTATTTACTACAGTCCAGTAGGCTTCAAAGTAGCCCCAGAGGGCCGGGGAGATAGATCAATAGAATAAGCGCTTGCCTGGCAAGCACAGGGTCCTGAGTTTAATCCTCGGTACTGGAAAAAAAAAAAAAAAAAAAAAAAGGAACCCCAGAGAACAACAATCAGATTCCACCTGTGATGCCTTCTGGAATCTTCTCTACCTTCTGCCATCAGTCCTGTGAAACTGAAGTTCCCAGGCAGCCCAGAGATACAGCTTCTGGTTACCAGGACAACCAAGGGAAACTGGCTCTGAGGTTGCAGGCCCTCCCCAGCCTGGTGCTTTGTGATGCACCCCATGTCCCCTCTCCCTTTTTCCTCTGGAGGGGAGTTACCCCATCTCCCCTACTAACCTCTAGGTAACTATTTCCTCAGCCACATCTGGGGACTCAGGCTTGCTCTTCAAGCCAGGGCAGCTTCTAGCTGAAGAGAGGACAAGATGGGAGTTTGAGGGGTACACTTCTCTGTGTGGTACCACCTCTGTTTGATCTGCCTGGTCCCCTGTAAAATTTCTGAGGGAGTGTGCCCCCTGGGTTTGTCTGAAAGGGAGGTGAACTCTGTTTGGGCACTGGACAAGCAGCACCGATGCAGGAAACTCAGGGACCTTAGTACACAGGAAGCATTCTCTGATGCACTGCAGGATTTGAGGGATACCTGGCTTGGGCTTCTAAGAAAGGATGTTTGCATCAAAACAAACAAGTTAGAAGTGCAAACCATGTTCATCCTGGGAGCATCTTGAGAAAGAGCAGGGTTAAAGGATTTTCTTGAGATGTGAAACAGTGCCAGAGCATCCCCAGGAGACTTAACAGATCTCAGAGTCAGTCAAGCGTTTCCAGCTGTTGGCTGCCACGGAGGCTGCGCTAACACCCTGATACTTTCCTCAGTAACTATTTCCCTTCTCTTTATTTTGCAGACCACAACAGTTTATATGAACAAAGCTCTTTTTATGAGCACATCCTCTCAATCAAGTTCTGTGGCAGACTTGAGGTGCTTGTGAGAGAGTAAGGTTGTGTAATCCTTCTGCTATATTTACAGATTACAAGCATTTCTATGAGTTGAACTCAGAGCTCTCAGCATGTTAGACATGTGCTGTACCATGCCTCACAAACCCTGCTCCTTACTTTTATCTTGAGACAGGGTGGCCTAGGATCTCCTTGAATTGGGATCTTCCTGCCCTACCCCACCCCACCCCAGGAGCAATGATTATAGGCATGGGCCTCTATGTCCCATTGGTACAACTTCTTGATTGAATTACAATAGCAGTAGTATACAGTTTTTCAGGTGTGTAGCAAGACTATTCCCTCAAAACATTTTAAATTATATACAAATATATGTATAAGTATTGATGTTGGATTTTTGTCTCTCTGAAGAAAGATCTAAGAAGGAAAGTGCATCCTGGAGTGGTTGTGCCTGAACTTATCATAGGATGTATGTCTGTTGTCCTTTCAGGACACCCTGAAATCCATCCTTCCTCCTCTCTCCACTCCATAGTCTCCCATGGTACCTGTTATAGTTTGTGTCTAGATGTCCTCCCAAAGGCTTATGCAATCATGCAGGCTTCTAGATTTGTGATTGATTCATGGTCCAGTGCTGCGATTACAGGTGTGAGTGCTTCACCTACCCTGAGGCTGATATCTTGCATATAATATGAGAGAGGGAAAGAGACTTACCTACTTGCTGCTCCATTTTTGCACTTGATGTTTTTGCTGTTTTCTGTCTCCATGAACTGTTGCCCTCTGTGTCACTCTGCCTTGGAGCCAGCCAAGTATGGACTGAAACCTCCACCATTTGTGAGCTAAATAAGCCTTTCCTTCTTTAATTTTGGTTGCTGGGCATTTTGTCTCAGCAAAAGTAACCAAGAGAGTATCTGTATATATCCATCCAACTCCTGTTCTCTGTCCCCTGAGCCACCTCAAGTCAGCTGTCATAAGCTCAGAGCAGTACAGGACACGTCTCTTGTTGTCTTCACTGATAGAAGAAGAGATTGGGCAGGGTCTGCAGGTGGGTTTCCTGGTAGGAAAGCTGATAGAACTCAAAACTCCCAGGCTAGTGTTCTGTGCATAGTGTCCCAGTTTATATACAGCACCATTTTCCATTAGATAGTTTTAAACCAAAGCCATGCCTATGCACATCAATCCCAGTTTTGAGAGCTGAAATTCTGAATTCCTATGGTTTCTTTAATTTTTAAACAATTTAAAAGAATAGTAATAAAATATATGCATAGGCTATCAGGGATCTATTTTCCCCTATTCTTTCATTTAAATTTAGAAAGAAGACAGTGTTTATATACATTATGAGAACGCAGCCTATCGAGGCATCACATAACTGTGTGGTTCAGCCTTTCCATCCATTTTGCCCTTGTGACTTTTCCGAGAGTGTGATTTCATTGGCTGTGGTTACAGCTTGTGTCTAGATGTCCCTCCAAAAACTCACGCAGTCATAGGGCTTTTCAAAGGTGGCTGGATCTGGAGTGTATGATTGATCCACAGCACAATGCTAGGATTAGGGTGTGTGATTACCAAATTATTCTTCTGATTAGTTTGGCACCTTCCCTGAACCTGGTAGCTTAGGTAGAACCTAAAAGGGGTAAGGAGAAGATGCTAGGCCCCCTTGCTCACATGCCTCATTACCTTCTGTCTACCATGAATTCTTTGTCCTCTGTGATTCCTGTCTATTGTGCCACTCTGCCTTGGAGCCAGACAGTTATGAAGCCTCTACAAATTGTGTTATATGAGCCTTTCCTCCTTTAATCTCTGGTGCTGGTTTTTTGTTTCAGCAATGAGAAAAGTAATTGAGATAATGGCTCTGCTGTAGGAGATTCCTGCCTGTGCCTGCCTGATAACTCTGTAACCTTCTTTTCTTTCCACATAGGTAAACCATTAACAGTCATTCACTTTCCCAAGAGCACCAGAAAATGTACAGACTCCTGGTGAGTTATCTTGTTTGTGTCTGTTTTCTTCCGCATTTCTTCTGCAATATATTTTAGGAAGTTTCTAAGGATACATCTCTAAAATGAAAATAATTCTGTATTTCCATTTTAAAGACAGATCTTTAAAAAGATCTGTCAAATCAACACTGACAATGATTATTAAAGGTCTTTACTTTCCATTATTTTCTCTTTCCTTCTTTCTAGGAATACTGATCTTGAATCCAGGGCCTTCAAACAGAGCTATATCCATGGCCCAGTGATAAGAAGGTTTAAAAATCCTAAGAGACAGAATATGTCAACAGCCTGGAGAGTATCATAAACAAAACACATTTGATTTTTTTCTTTAGGTGTCAAAGATACAAATACACTGAGATCAAAGTTTGAGAGCATTTCTCTCCACTGTTATAGTCAAGAAGTATAAAATACACAGAATTGTAATGGTAGAAAATAGTAGAATTCCCAAATAATTGCACTAGAGTAAAAGCCACATATAGTAGTTCAGATTATGAGCTTAAACTGCTTTTACTGTTTTGAGGAAGATGGCTATATTTGCATTTCTGTGGGCAATATGCCTGTGGTCATTGTTGTCACCCAATGTGGAGTTAGTGAAAGAAAGCAAAATTGTGCTGAATGCTTTCCTTTGTGTACTGAATTGTTTGTAAACAAAAGCATTCCTGAACCAAGGTTTTACTGTGGTAGTATTAACTCACTGGGTTCTGTATCAGTTTGGATGAGTCAGGAAAGCTAAAGTCTTATTGATAAATAGCCACATGTCAGAGACAGCCTGAGAAACTTAACTCAATCAAACTACACACAAACAAGATTCTGTTTGGGCCATCAGGCATTGCCTACATGTAGATGCTGAACCATCGCGGTCCGAAGTGTGAAACTCAGCCTGACCAACTGATTTGTTTTAAATTTTTTCCCATCAGAGTGGTAGCTTCATAAAAGATAATCTTTTCATTCATGTTAGCATTGCCACACTCAAACTGAGCAGGTTATTTTGTTGACCAGGTAAGAGCTTATTTGGAAAAAAAATTATTAGAATATATTTGTAAGGCATAATAATTACATTCACCTTGAACTTGTACATATGCATACCACAGCTTAATCAGGTTTACTCCTCTGTTGCCCCTGTTCTCCCTTCACCTTCTTTTTCTAGAGTACCTTTTCATCTCCACAGTCTACTTCCCGTTTTTTACTGTTGTATCTTGTGGGCCTGTGCTCTAGGGTCCCCAGACTCACCCTAGCTGGATTTATCCTTCTTTCCCCTAATCAGAAGAGGAAGCAGAGGACCAGTTCAAAGTAAAATTAAAGTTTATTTATAAAAAGATGGAATATGAAGAAGCTCAGAAGTGGGAGCTTGTCACCACCAAAAGTAAGGCTGGGTTTCTGTGTCCTGGTGTACAGACTGTGTCCACCTCCCTGAGAACTGAAGCAGGAAACAGCAGGATCCTGGGCAAAGCCACTTAGATGCAGAATAGAAGAAAAGGGTATCTTTACTACTAGCATTCGTTGAGAGTAGTATCCACCTAAAAGCCCTGGAAAGGGTCTTGTTTTTACTTTTATACTATTATTTCACAGGGCAAGCTTGCATTGATGAGCTGTTGTCAGGCCTGGTTATAGAAGCAGAAATGAAACTGGTTGGTGGAATGAACACTGGGAAAGGGAGAATAGAGTGTGTTGGCAGAACTTTCCAAGTCTGTTATGCTATTACAAATGTACTTGCACATAGCTGAAGTCATAACTATCAGTTTTCTCAGGGAGCTTAGCTATGTATTAACCAATAATCGCCCAATTTTACCTCAGGAAGTGGTTTCCTCCCTAAGGTTGACACTTGGTTGTTTGAATATTAGGCTTGTTGCTAGGAGTTTAGGTATTGTGAACTAATTTGGGTATGCATGACAACCTGCATAAGGAAGCACTAGAGTGAACAGTGCTTTTGAACAGCAAAATCATAACCTGTCAGCTTTTGTTGCCTGCCTCTGAAGTAAAAGCACAAAATTGATTGCAACTCTTTTCTATCCTCTAAAAGGACATGTGTGCTTTAATCCTCCCCAGGAGTCCTTTCAGTCCCTATGTTACTATCTGTCTTTATTTTTTTTTTCAAAGTTTTATTGACAAAGAGATAGCA
>NW_004524906.1:968700-971071 GCF_000260255.1 Octodon degus
GTCTGGGGGCTCCCGGAACTGGGCAGAAAATCGAACTCGGCGGGCGGGGTGGGGGAGGCTTATCTGTCTTTATTTAAATTATTATATTCTGTGTCCCTGAGACCAATTTTTGGAGTGGTTTCCAAATGATAATAAAATTTATCTGCTCCCGTGTATTTCCAGACTTAGTACTAGTGTAAAAGAGGTCACTACCTCTATCTCCCTTTTACATTCCTAGTGTCATGGTTTGGGTATAGGTGTCCCCCCAAAGCCTTATGCAGTCATGGAGTGGCCTCTGGAGTTTGTGATTGATTATTGTGAGTTTGGATGCTGCACTTGCCCAAGGACAGGTAATTGGCATTACAATGTAAGGAGGGAAGAGAGGCTAGCTAGCTGCCCCAGCTACTGGCCCTCCCTTTTGCTCACTGCTCCTTGCAACTGCCTTGAAAGGTTGTTCTGCGCCATGTGCCACTTTGCCTTGGAGCCAGCTGAGTATGGACTGAAACTTCTAGTAGCTGTGAGCTAAATACCCCTCCTTCCCCAATTTTGAGTGTAGGGTATTTGTCCCAGCAACAAGAGAATGGTAATTGAGACACCATGAAGCTTGAGGGACCTTGCATAAGGTATTTCACTTTATTGTGGAATTTTTCTGAGCACTGCAATTCTTTTTTTTTTTTTAATTTTCCTTTCCTTTTTTTCACTGTACTGGGGATTGAACTCAGGACCTTGCACTTGCCAGGCAAGCTCTTACTCTACTGAGCTATCTCCCCAGCCCGAGCACTGCAATCCTACTATTCTTTGTTATGGTTTAGTTCTCAACTGTTGTCCCAAAGTCTCAGGTGTTCAGGAATTGGGATTCCAGAAGGCAGTGAGCCATTGGAGCACTATGCTCAACGTAGATTATTCCCTTGGTGAATCCATAGCTAAATGTGGTTTTGGAAGGTATGGCCCCATTAGAAATAGTGCATGGTTGGGAGTGGGAGCTGGAATTGTGTATTTCATTCCCAATTCCTTCCTGTCTCTCCACTTCCTGGCTGTCATGGAGTAAGCAACTTTCCTGTTGCAGACACGGCTGTGCCATTTCTGCCATATAGATAGATGACCACAAGCTAAGTCTTCTGCAAAAATAAGCCCCACTAAACCTGTCTTTTAAAGTATAAACTTCAATTAATTTGCTCTAGTGTTAGGAAAGTGATCGATATAGTGAAATTTGATATCTGTTGATCCTTTCTGAGTATTTCAAATTTATAGATTATTTTATGTTTTTCAGTCATAGCAATCACTTCAGTTAATGTTCAATAGAAAGGTTATATGTGCCACTTATATGGAAATTGTGGGGCTCAGAATTCTTGCGGTGGGCTGGGGAGATAGCTCAGTAGAATAAGCACCTGCCTGGCAAGCGCAGGGTCCTGAGTTCAATCCCCGGATTTGGAAAAAATAAATCCTTGTAGTTACCATTATAAGTAGCGATAAATTCCAGTTTATGCTCCATATGGGGCATATGTCTTCATACTTTGTTGATATTTTTATTTAAAATTTCAATTTTCTCCATTTAGGATATGGCAAACTATATATTTCATATGATAACATGATTTATGTGATATAATTATTCTAACATTTGGAAGTATTTTTCTATTTCAGAATATATCTGAATTAATAATCATTTTTAAATGAATGACACCAATGCATACTCATAATCTCTGTGCGTTTTTTCTGTAGCATTCACATAATATTGGCACAATGGGCTATAAATTTAGATCCTTTGGCCCCAAAGCAATATTCTTTTTTGTACACACACACACACACACACACATACACACACACACATACACACACACAACACACACAGATTATCTATCTATCTATCTATCTATCTATCTATCTATCTATCATCTATCTATATATCTATTGTTATAGAGTGGTTCTGCTTATGTTGAGCACTATATTTAATTGCATTTGTTCACTTGAGTGGATTGTATGATGTCTTTAAAAGTAGCAAGACATTATGATGTGTCTGTGGGGGTGTTTCTAGATAAGTGTGATGTGTAAGTCAGTAACTAAGCAGAGATGATCCATCATGAGGGCCAATTACGCCTTCCACTGGGCTCAGATGTTCAGACACAAAAGCTCAATCTGGCTTACACTGACCCTTACTATGGGTCACAAGTGTGTTTTTTTGATGCTCTATCCTGGGAATATCAGACTCCCAGTTCATCCTTGGAATATAGACTTGCACTACCAACTCTCAGAGGGGTCTTTTAGGTCTTTTCCTTGAACTATAACTGTGTTATTGCCCTTCCATCATTCTGAGCCTTCCAGATTTCAAACTGAGAGCCACCATGTTGGAAATATTCAGCTGCTGATCATGTTAGAAAATCTATCAAAGCTCTCT
>NW_004524906.1:971171-974689 GCF_000260255.1 Octodon degus
AGAATAAATTGATGTCAAGTTGCAGTTTTAATTTTAATTTTTTGAAAAACCTATGTACTCCTCCTCCCATATTATCACTAGTTTATACTTTCAGTATAAGTCTACAGGTTTCTTCATATCTTTTACAACACTCTACCTACTTTTTTGAGGCAAGGTCACAGTATGTAGTACAGGCTGGCCTGGAAATCACTCTGTAGCACAGGTTGTCCTAAAACTCTTGGAACTCCTCCTGCTTCAGCCACCTGAGTGCTGGGATTACAGTCATATTCCACTATCCAGCTTGTATATGTGCACCTACTTTTTAAAAGCTGCAATAATAATAATAAAATGCTATATCATTGTTTTCTTTTGGTGGAACTGGGGATTGAACTCAGGCCCTTGTGTTTGCTAGGCAAGCACTTATTCTACTGAGCTATCTCCCCAGCCCCTCCTATATCATTTTGATATAACTGATAGCATAAGATTCCTAAAACAAAACATATAATGAAAGCTCTCTGACATTGGTCTTAGGAGAGGTTTGGGATCAAATGCACAAAGCATGTCAAGAAAAGAAAAAAAAGAAAGAAAAGAAAAGTGGGGGTATCTAAGAAAGATGAACAACTACCTCAAAATGAAAGAAATGAATGCAATAGAAAGCTAGAGAATTAAATGAAGATATTTTCTGTCTGTATATCTGATAAAAGAATGATGTCCAAAATACATTAAACTTATGCAAATCAGACAGGAAAAAAATAAACCTGATAAACTAATTAAACAGAGGCAAAATACTTCAGTAGCTACTCCTAAAACAACATATAAATTTCATTTTAATGTCAAGTATTAAAAAGATGGTCAAAGCTAATTATTACTTAAGTGCAAGTCAAACCTTAATTTATATTAGCTTCTTTGGCATATCTATCTCATGAATATGAATACTAGGTATTACATGTTCCCTATCCTACAGAAAAGACCTGAGACCTTGGGGGAATTCAGGTTTTGTGTAAGTCTCATCATTCAGATAATATTATAATATTCTCTATAATTATGTCTTATAATTATTATTATATTATTATGATGTATTATCCTTTTTTATTCTTTTTTTTCAGAACTGGGGATTGAACTCAGACCCTTGCGCTTGCCAGGGAAGTGCTTATTCTACTGAGCCATCTCCCCGTCCCTGTCCTTTTTTATTCTTGCAATATTCTTTTATGTCATGTCTCTCTCTTCTTATGTCTTAGGTCAGTAACTAAGTAGAAAAATTCCATCATTAAGGCCAACTACACCATCCACTGGGCTCAGATATTCAGATACAAAAGCTATATCTGGCTTACAATGACCCCATCTATGGGTCAAAAGTATGTTTTTCTAATGCACTGTCCTGGGAATATCAGACTCCCAGTTCATCCTTGGGCTATTCTTTCTTATTATGTCTCACTTGCCATACAAATCCAAAGGCATAGCATATTTTAACTTAGAGATACACTTTTACACATGTTTTGGAAGTTGGTGCAATGATAGAATGTATGTAAAATAACATTTCATTCCCCATACATGAAGTAATAAAATTGTAATGAGAATACTTTTTTCCTATTTATGGAGTATCTATTATATGCTGCACACTATTCTATGTGTTTCGTTGTTTTATATAAATGTCAAAACCCCAGAATTTATGTAACCACAATAGTTTTTATAAATTTTTTCAGTGAATGCATCACATTTTAGTATTACTTATTAAGTTGAAAGGAATAGTAAATTAAAAATGACTTTAAATGTTCTCTTCGAGAGAAAAATAATAGAATATACGAGTAAAGAAAATGTATCTGTTATTGCTTGTATCTAGATGTCTACCAAGAGCAACATGTAGTCATAGGTGAGGCTTTTATGGAGGTGGCTGGATATAGGGTGTGTATTGCAGGGCTCAAGGATGTGATGCTGTGATTGATTCATGGTGCAATGCTTAGATTTGAGCCTGCTTCAATTTAGGGATACTGGCCCTAAAGGTGTATAGCCTCAATAAGATATAAGGAATAAAAAGAGAGTCAGTACTTCTTTGTTACTTCACTGCATTCCCGCCTTCTGCCTGTCTTAGACGGTTTTAAATCTGTGACTCATTTTTGTCATGCCACCATCCCTTGTAGCCAAAAATTTATGACTGAAATCTCTACAAACTGTGAGCCAAATAAGCCTTTCATTCTTTAATTTAGGGGGTCAAATACTTTGTTTCAGCAATAAGAATGAAGTAACTAAGGTAGTATTTAGTGTCTTCCTAATGGAATTGTATGCTCACATTAATGTTGCAATGGTATTAAGTATCAAAAACTACTCTTAAAATACTTGCCTGGATGAAATATATGCAATATTTCATAAACATTAATAAAGTAATGATACTTGGCCTTATACAAGTAACAGGTACATGAATAAAGAGATTTAGCATGAGGAGAATCTAAGCTAAGAACTATTTTTAATGTATTTGCTTGTTGCAGGGTCTCACTGTGTAGCTTAGACTCTCAGCCTCCCTAGCACCAGGATTATAGGTATGCACCACCATGGCTGGACTCTATGGCCAGCTCAGCCCACTCTGGGGATGGGGCTGGCACAGTATGGTGCCAGAGATCAAACTGCGGTCCCTGCTTTTGCTTAAGCAGGTGCTTTAGTCTGCTGAGCTATCCTGCTGGACCCTGATATTTTGGATAAATGAATCTGATACAGACAATATAGATGTTTAGTACAATATGTACAGTTCCTAATTGCCTACGACAAGAATCAACTCTTTTGAACTTATCTTTCTTTAAATAACTGCCATTTACACTGAAAAGCTATACAAAAGTCATGAATTAATACACCTAATAAACTATGCTACAGTTTTCTTGTGCCTGAACATTATCAATAGATTATAACAGGTATACATTTCAGTTAATATAAACTGATAGTGAGATCTGAATGTGCTTTGTTGGCCCAGAGTAGTGAGATAAAAATTATACTCAATAACTTCATGGTGTTTCAAGATTCAGAAACCTAATGCTTATTATTATCATTCTATAAGCAGCATGATTTCCCATTAATTACAGAAAGGGAAGATAATAACAAAAATGCCTCATGGGTGTAATTATAAATTTTTAAAAGCATAATTAGCTTGAGAAAAAAATACTACAAACATGATTGTACAGTTTAGCCCATTGCATACTAATTTTTTGTATTTGCAATATTGAGTTTGGTAGATGAAGTTAATATCTGTAATTGAAAGACATTATTAAATACACAATATGGTTATTACAGTGGGAACTAATTTTGTTTACTAAAAACAATGTTTACACTAACTATCAAGAAAAAAAATTGACACAGGGGCTGAGGGTTTGATCCCCAGGCCTGCCATGCTGGTCCTGCCCCCAGGGCATGCTGAGGTGGCAATTGAGATGTGGTGACACACACCTGTAATCCCAGGTCTTGGGAAGCTGTAAAACAGGTTGATCACTTCAAGTCCAATCTACTAGTGAGACTCTGAACACCCTGTAGACCCTTCCCTATAATACAAAAAAAAG
>NW_004524906.1:983051-988157 GCF_000260255.1 Octodon degus
GCGGGAGGTGTGGGGACGTACGGCGGAGTGGTGGGGGGTGTCCCAAGAGTGTGGGAGAGGGTCCGGCCCACGCTCCGCCTGGGCTGGGACTGGTCCCACCGGCGCAGGGTAGCAGGAAGCTCTCCACACACTCACCGGACCTGGGCTAGGACTCGAGTTCTCAAATTATTAAGATAAGCATGTTGATTACAGGCTTTGCACAAGATTAACAAGGACAGAAATTTTACCTAATATAAATTTTATATTTCTTTTATGTGAATCCTGTGGAAAGCTTTGCAATATTATTTTTCTTGTTGACATTTTGTCCAGTAGGAATTCTCTGATAGTTAGACAAAGGGAGCATCTTTGAAGGCTTTCTTGCAAACTTTATATTTCTAAAGTTTCTTTCAACTATGAAGTTTGTAGTAGTATAATATGAACTTTTAATTATTATTAAGGCTCTTTCATATTCCTTACTTTTGTAGTATGTATGCCAAGAACAATTCTTCTGTATAAGTTTTGAACTTTGACTAAAGAGTCAGCCACTGTCAGTGTATGAATTATATGGAATCAAATATGAGTTTCAACAATCTCTGTGGCCTTACCACACTCTGTTCAATCATAGGATTTTTGTCCAGTATGAATTCTCTGATATTGATTTAGGGAAGGAAGATAAATTATTAAAATGTTTATCACATTGTTTTGCATCTGTAGGATTTATTCAGTATAAACTCTCCCATGTTGACTATATTTGAGCTTCAATTAAAAACACTGCCTCATTATTTATGGTTTAAGTATGTCTCTCCAGTATGAATTCTCTGTTCTTTAGTAATTAATGTGAAATAACTAAATTCTTGTGTATACTCTTTACCTTTTTAGGATATTTTCTGCAGTATGTAGTTTCTGATATTAACTAATATTTGAAGTTTGGTAAAGGCTTTGCCTATGATTGATATTTGCAGTGTTTTCTGCAGTATGAATTCTCTGATCCTGAGCAAGCCTGGAGCTTCATTTCAAACAATATTTTTTTGTAACATTTGAAGGGTTTTTCTCCTATATGGATCCCCTACTATCACGTAATACTAAGAATGTTAAAGAGATTGCCAAAATATTTAAAATATTGGTATGATTTTTATTAAGCATCATCTCTCTGCTGTTGATTAAATGTAGTAATGTGAACAAAACTTTGGCACATGTTTTTCATTTATAAAACTTGCAGTGATTACAGTTGCTTAGATGGATACTAACTTCTGATTGAAGACATACCTGCGTTTCTTATATTTATAAATATTCTTTGTGGAAAAATGTACACTTGTTTATTAGAATTTGAGCTATGTGGTTTTTTGTTTTTTTCAGAACTGGGGATTGAATTCAGGCCCTTGCAATTGCCAAGGAAGCACTTATTCTACTGCGCCATCTCCCCAGCCCCTGAGATATGGCTTTTTAAAAATGAATTTCACTACATTAATTTTCAGTCCAGTATAATTGCACTGATGGTTGTGTGAGGAAGAGCCCTTACTATATGTCTTCCCATTTGTACTACATATATAATAGAATTTTCAAATATATTTGCATTTTCATAAACAGTAATGGATAATTATTTCCCACATTTATTAAAATTGTATATTGTGGCACAGGGAATACGTATTTGCTGTTTGCAAAAAAGTAATAAATCATTTATAAAAGAATACTAAAATTGATCCCATTTAGAAGCATATATTTCTTTTTGCATCTTGTATACAGATATATTTGATGAAAATTTAATTCAATAATTGGAAACATTCAAGTGATTAATTGAGCTATACCCAATTTTATTTTATTTTGTAATGTATTCAGTACAGGATCTCACTATATAGCTCAGGCTCATAGTGATCTTCCTGTTTTTAGCCTCCTCAGCATTGGGAACACAGGTGCCCCCATGCTCAGACTCAGTTGCCAGCTCAGCACACCTATGTGCAGTACTGGCACGGCATATAGTTCTGGGGATCAAACCGTGGTCCCTGAACTTCCCTAAGCAGATTCTTAATCTGCTGAGCTATCATACCAGCCCTTATACCCAATTATAGATTTCCTAAACTAGCTTTGAGAGAAAAAGATATGTTTCAAAATTGTGTATGAATATTTACTTATAAAATCATTTGGCTCATTTAAAATTAAATGTCATTAATTTCAATTTTTGTGACATGCTATATGTTTATGTGGAGCCAGGACTTTGCGCTCTCCTTTGTCTGCCTTGCCTGCAGTCAAAATTCCTGCATCACTCATTGAACTGGTTTGCTTCAACCTTCATCAATACAGATTGTATGTGTGTATTGTAATGTGCATTTTCCCATTCAAACCAACATCTTTCCCTTGATTCCTTAAATGAAAATATAATATTTTCATATCTTCATGTATTATTTTTTGAAGTGATTATTTTGCCTGCTGATGAAAACCTTTTAATTTAATGAAAAAATAAACTCTGAATGAAATAATTATAAAACATTATACTAACTAGTAAACTCAGGTGAAGTGCTTATAAATCTCATATTTAAAGTTACACCAAGCACATACTTCAGTAGGATAGTAAAACATTAAACAGAAAGTCCTCACTTCTTCAAGGATATATAAATTTAAAAATAAATTACTGAGATTACTGTTGTGAGAACAACCACAACCAATTAGAGTTCTCACTACTCCATTAGAGCAGAAGACTAAGGATAGCTTCATAGCAGAGTGAGATAACTGTATTGGCAAAAAGAATTTTGTCAGTCACAGCTTTTCATCTTCCTTTATTGAATAATTATGAAAAAACATCAAATTGCTTTTTATTTTCTTTAGAACTGGAAGAAAGAAACAGAACACACTGATATATTTTTGCTTTTCATAGAGGCTATCTGACAACTGTTACCTGCTTATCCTTACATGTAATGCAGCAGATAACAGGTATATTGTGTGTCCAAATTCAGGCCGTCTGATAAAAAACTGAGGTTATTGTTGCAGTATCAAAATGAGGATAGTCCCACAATCAACAATAATAGGAGAAGTGAAATTTGAACAAAACATTTTAATAAAAAGAAAGCAAATACGTGTCTGGGGAAGACACAAACCATAAGAGATTTGAAAGTCTCCAGTAAGTCTAGCATTGCTGATTGGTGTCAGTATCATTTCAGTGATGCAAACACAAATATTCAAATTATGATTATTTTTACATGCTTTATAAGGCTTTATTTTATTTTAATATATTCATCATGCAGATAATGATAATATATACATGTATATTTGTATGAATGATTATTATTAACTATGTAAGATGTGCATTGACATAGTTACCACTTTTATGTTTAAAATACTGTATATATATTCTATCAAAATTTCTGAAAAATACATTAGCCATACTGAGCAATGTTATATAGTATTTCTCTTGAACTTCTTAAGCTTTTTATATAAACTTTTGAGATATTTAACTAGAATGACCTCAACCACCCTCTTTGGGGTCCACAAATTGTAATTTAAAGATATAATCCATCCAAGGCCCATCCTTGACTTGTGGGCCAGTTTGAAGTGTAGAAAACCCCACTTTATCTTCAGTGCTTAGATATTAATGGTCATTGAGGCTGAAGAACTCACAAGGCATGATGAGATCTGCTGAGGAATGCAAGGAAAGCACTAATACCCAAGTATGGAAAAACATCTTAAGTTTGTCATTTGTGATGTTAAATTTTCCAGTCCCACTACTGCTTTGATGCTATTCCACAAAAAATAACCTATCCCTCCTTTTATTGGATAAAATGAAAGGAGGCCAGCCAATTTTGACCATCCAGGATCATTGACCTGCCAGATCTCCATTTATTTTTAATTTTTTTCCTTGCCTTTGAAAATTTATTTTAAAGGGAGTATGATAATTGATAAGACATTAGAAACAGTACACATTTAGAAGACCAAGATGAAAGGTACTTAACTATAGGTTTTGTATTACACATTGCTAGCCTTGAAGAATTACTAAATTTGTTTGTGTTGTCTTTTCCGATCTTTCACCTTATCTCTCATATAGACACCTGAGGAACTTGGTTGGGTCCCTGACAATTCTTCAACAGTCACAAAAGGCGTTAGCCATTTTATTTCCTATATATCCACAATTAACATTTTTGAGGTTCTACATATGCTGCTTAGCATGAAGTAATTGTTGAGTTTTATGACATAACAAAGTTATTTTAAAGCCTTGCATGCTTACCTGTGCTGAATCAAATGACAAGACTTTCTATTTTTATAGATGAGTAATAATTCTGTGTGTATATAGTATATATTCTATATTTCTTCATCAAAGTCACTTAAGTTCTGTATCATAATTATAGTGAATAATCACTCATTTAGCAGAAGAGATATATCTTGATTATACTGGGCATGGTAGGAACACGCTGTAAAACAGACCTAGAATTCCAAGCCCTATTTTTACATCTGAACAACTTGTTTTCTGTTTTTCATAATGGCTACTATATACATCTGGCTGGTTCTTAAGTGGAAGAACCTTATCCTATGATAATAGGGCATAGCATTCAAAAAGACATATACATGGCTGATAAAAGAAACTATAAAATAACACAAAGTAGCCTTGAGAAAAAGTAGACTTTTGAAGTACCTCAGATTTTTTGATCTTTTAAAAATATTTTCATATGAGAAATTGAATTCAGGGCCTTTGATTGCCAGACAGACACTGTACCACTCAGCTACATCCCTGTTCTGAATACCTCAGAACTTAAAACAAACATTTGAACAATTTTGAAGGAGCTAAAGACTAACAGAGAACACTGAGGGAAATTTGACAAATGAGATCAATGAACACCTAACATTCTTTATAGAATTGAGCAGTAATGTGGTAGTTGAGGAATTCAATAAGTAACAGTACCTGAGATAGTTACAAATATGAGGTGGGAAAAAAATCAAGGCGCTCAATCATTTTCCACTATGACAAACACACATATACTAAATGAAACTATTAATTTTGAAATCTCAAAAGTCACAGACAAAAAAATCTGTAAAAAAACAAGCTAAAGTGCTGCATGGCAAATGTAAGGTCATGAGTTTCCTTACATTTAAAACTGATTCCCATTTTAAATAAATAAATAAATAAATAAATAAATAAATAAA
>NW_004524906.1:988257-989617 GCF_000260255.1 Octodon degus
AAGAAAGAAAGAAAGAAAGAAAGAAAGAAAGAAAGAAAGAAAGAAAGAAAGAAAGAAAGAAAAGAGGAAGAAGGAAAAGAAAAAAATCAAGATTTATATTAGGAAAAAGAGAGTTTAAGATAACAAGCCATTTCAGGATGAAAGATGTATTTCAGAATTGCTCCCCATGGCCAACAACCAGAGACTTCCTACTAGACAAAATGTCACCAGTAAAAATAATATTTTAACGTTTTCCCCAGGATTCACATAAAAGACACATCATAAAATTTATATTAGGTAAAATTCCTATCCTTATTAGTCTTCCACATAACCTGTAATCATTATTCATAACTTAATCATTAGAGAATTCATACTAGTGAGAAATCATATAAAAGTAAAAATATCACATGGTCATTCATGAAATTTCAGTTCTTATCCTGCATCTGAGAAGAGGTATACATATACTCCTTACATATGTGCTGAGTGAAAAAAATGACCCTCTCCAAAAAGACAACTCATAAAATGTAAACTAGATTTTGTTTAGATTTAGATCTAAATAACGACATTTACTAAAGGCTCTACCACTGACTTCTTCTTAATTCTGTGGAATCAAGTAAGTGTTTTAGTAATCTCTAAGGCCTTACAATCTGTTCAATTGTAGGGGTTTATGTATTATGATTTCTCTTGTTTTGAGTAAGGGAAGATGTATCATTAAAGGGCTTGTCATATTTTTATATTTATAGTGTCCCTTAAGTGTGAACTGTCCTATATTAAGGATATTTTGAGCTTTGATTGAAAATATTACTTCATGATGTTCAATGAAAGAACTTCTCTCCAGTATGAAAGAAGATAAGCATCCAGAAATGCTATCTATAAATTCCATGGATTGCTTCTGTTAATTTAAACTTCTTTTAATAATACAGTAACTAATTTGAGACATGTTTTTATACAGTTTTTGAAACTGAGGTTATTTAGTAAAGATGGACTTTTGCTAGCTTATATCCTTTTAGGAATGATTCATCTGAACTTGTCTCTGAATGTTTTTATGTTTTTTTTTTTTGTAAAAACTCAAATGATGACAAGTAAACTTTAAGTTCTTTGCACATTTTCCACAATTATATGTTTTGTTTCCAGCAATAGCTTTTATTCAAAGATTAAATTCAGAGTTTTGTGTCAAGGCTTTCCTACATCATTATATTTGGAAAGGATTTTCAGAGTATATATATATACTTCAATTTCTGAGCTTTAGGTTTGAAGAGATTTATTTTTTAGTCAGCATCTATGCGTGATTTATATGCAATATCTCTTCTCTGATGCACAGTAAGGACTGAAATTATCTAAAAAACCATGTAATATTTTACTTTTGTGTGTGTTCTCTCCA
>NW_004524906.1:990365-1005174 GCF_000260255.1 Octodon degus
GCTTTATGATGTACATAAGAATTCTGAACCACAGAAATAAATGTGCATAAAATGTACACTTTTTAAGACTTGCATTCAATTTTAAAGACAAAAATTTATAAAATAGTATACATGTTAATAGCTATGCAATGCAATAATAGTTCTTTAATAATTTTATGCACAGACAAAGGCAAAGTATTTTTACATGGAATTCAAGAGAATTTGGTAATTGTCCAAAATAAGATTTATAAGTTTAAGTTTCATTTTTAAAAAGTATAACTAGAGATTGGAACTGGAGTCTTCACACTGAGATTGTTTTACTTATTCTTTGAGTCAGAGGTGTGCTCAATCACTTCTTTCTTCAGACAGGACTAGAAAATGCCATTCTACTGTGTCAGCCTCCCTGAGTGTTGGGATTATACACATTCCATTGTGATGCCATGCTCTAGGGGAAAGACTATTTATATCCCAAATGCATGATTGTGATGTGTGAGAGTTGTCAATCCTGCACATTGGGACAGCATGGTAGGTAATGGGCAATAGGGGACTATAGCCAGTCCCACTCAGCATGAGGCCTCCTGCACTGTCCCAATCCCTAGCCACTACTCACAGACAAAGTGAGCTGAGGACAGGATGTGCTGATGCAGATGGAAAATAGACCTTGCCTATGGCAACTGAGGTGTGTCAGGGTGTTCGAAATCAGCCAGAACTCAGTTTTCTCTCAGCCAACTTTCCATAGTGTCATGGGGGAGATGGTCACAACACTGCTCAGGCCCAGCATGGGCCAGGGTTATGATTTAGATTAGGAATGTCCCCTAATAGGCTCATGTGCTCAGATGCTGGGTTTTTGGATGGTGATTGGTTTTTACGGAGCTACCACTGACTTCTTATTAAGAGATGGGTCCTAGTTACAGGCAGAGATGTGACCCAGAAAGTCACATTTACCTCTAAAGCTCATCCTTAATCAGTCTGCTTCCTAACCATGATGATATGAGCAGTTTTCCTCAGATCAGACTCTTCCCATGTGACAACTGTTTTAGAACTTTGTCCAACTCTTTTTGTGGGGATACATTGTAAAGAGGAAGACAATTTGGCACCACTCAGCTGTGTATTATGTGGTGTACACTTTCTGACATGACCAGCTGTGTCATCAGCTTATTTACTCAACTTCTATATCTTCCTGGAAGGAACAACCCAAGATCTACAGCCAGGATTAGCAATAACAGAACAAATGGTGAGGACCCAAAGGTCTGCATCTGAACCATCTTCAGCAAGGTGTGGCTTTGCTGAAAAGGCTCCATCTCAGGAACTGGAGATTGCAGGAAGGAGAAAACTTTGGGATCTCTGCTCTTTCAGGTATATACTCCTAAGGGCAGAGGATGTAGAGATGAAAAAGTAGGAGTCCTATAGGCCTGGAATCATTAGTTCCATGAGCTAAAAGAGGCCAAAACAGGAAGAGTCCAATCAGGTAGAAATAGAGATGGGAGGTACATATTTGAACCCAGGAGGGAAGAATTCACCACCCATCTTTAAACTTAAGGAGTCCAAGGAATGGATATATACTGACATTGGGCCACAAGATCCCACAGGGCAAACCAAGCTATTAATCTTTCTAAATCCTAAAATGATCATCCCATGATTCATTCCAATAGCTCTGCTGCAGCCTGGCTCTCTTAGCTCTCCAATATCTTCCATTAGGTGGTAATCTGGATGGCTAGGGCTATCTTTACTTTGACAAGCTCCTGGTACTCACACTAATGTTCACTGAACTCCTGCTGTAGCTGTCAGACCTCCCCTTTGAACTTGGCTCCCCTCTCATGCCCCATCTTTAGGGAAGTTACTGCTCCAGCTTCCTGGGAGATCTAAGCAGCACGTCTTCATGAGTAGGAATGTCAAGTTTTGTGTCACAGTGTCTCCCCAAAGACTCATGTAGTCATGGAGAGTGCAGGCTCTTCAGAGGTTGCCTAATCTAGCAATTGTGATTGATTCATGATCCAATGTTGGGATTAAGGGTGTGAGCGCTAAACTGTCCTAGGGTGGGCATCCTCCATACAATATAAGGGAGAGAAAGAGGCTTGTTCTTTCTCTCATTGTTTTTTGCTGACTTCTGTCACCATAAACTGCTGCCTCTATGCCATGTTTAAACCTGCATTGGAGCTGATTATGGACTGAGATCTCTACAAATTATAAACCAAACAAATCTTTTCTCCTACAATTTTTGGTGCCTAGTATTTTGTCTTAGCAATGATAAAGTAACCAAAACAGTTTGGTAACAGGAGTGGTGTTTTTGCTGTGACTATACCTATATATATTGTTCAGGAACTTTAGGGAATGGCTCCTGGGAAGAGTTTGGAGTGATTCAGAGATGAGAGCTGAAAATGTAGAGCTGGGTCTTTTGAGGCTGTAATGTATGGAAGATTCTTATCAGAGCTAAGAAGACAAGAAGGCTGATTGAAATCATGCTGGTAAATACCAGCCTGAGGAAGTTTCTGCTAGGAAAAAGAGCTGTATATGCTGTTGAACTGTGGCACATGTGTTTATACCTTCTCAGAATGTTTGGTTGATTTTGCAAAGACTAACATTAAATGTGGCAGACTAATCTGGCAGAAAATGTTCAAGACAGTCTAATGCTGAGGCGGTGTCATGGCTACTGTTGGGTGCTTGTTATAGTTTGTGTGTATTTGTCCCTCCAAAGCCTCATGCAACCATTAAGGCACGGTTCTACAGTTAGTGATTAACTCATGATCTACTGGGATTATGGGTGTGTAGGCTACAACCAGCTTAGGGAAGATAGCCTGAGTGAAACATGAGGGACAGAATTGCTCTCTATTGCTATTGTTGCCATTGCTCCTGCCCTTTTGCTCTTGCTCTCTGCTCTTTGCTGCCACCATTAAAGGCTTCTCTCTGCCATGTGCCACTCTGCTGTCGAACCAGCTGAGTATGGATCGAAACCTCCAGTACGTATGAGCTAAATACACCTTTCCTTCCCTAATTTTGAGTGTCAGATATTTGTCCCAGCAACAAGACAAGAGTCACTGAGACAGTGCTGTAAGCATGATTTATGTTGAAAAATCAAGAGCAAAGAGTCCTGCATAATGTTTTAAAATGTTTTGATTTTGGGTAAAAAGGAAGCTCTAGTAAAGCTGTGGACTTAAGATCAGAGGAGAACTTGGTTGCTGAGAATGTGATAAAAGAGATGTTCTGAAGACAGCACAAGAAACAGCAGGACTTCAGCCTTTGCAATCTCAATGTTGCAAAGTTGAAAGAAAGTACTTTAGAAAGAGAGCTCCAGAGCCCCATGATCTGGAATAGTGACAGCCTTGAAAACTTATTTTTTCCAAGGATTGGATTCAGAGTGATCAGTGATTCAAGCACTTGACCCTTGCCTCAAAGGAGGACACCTTCCTATTGTTCCAGCTGGCAGAAGATCTTGGCATCATCCACTTTGTGTTCCCTTCAGGTGCATGTATGATGCAAAGTTTATGGATTCTGAGAGACTTCCACCCAGATTTCAGAAGACCACCTGGGAGATCAGGTGTGATCCTCAGAGGGTTATTTGTAAAGCTGTGAGAGTGAAGTCAAAACCACATCAGAGACCTCAGAAGGTTGAAGACCAAGGGAAATGCATCATCTGAGGAAAGCCGTAATGAGTGAGCAAAACTTGCCCAAGAAGCCACAAGAGCTACAAACATAGGCAATGTCAGAGGATGGTTCCATCAAAGCCTTTTGCAGTTTACATCTTGCCCCAGATTGCCCCAGATGCTGCATATGGACACTATGCTACAGAAATTAATGTTTGCCCCATTGGATTTTAGACTTACATTGGTTGCATGCTTTGTATTCCTTTATGTGAAATGTGAAAGCTTATCTCATTCTTTTGTTATATTGGAAGTGTTTAACTTTTTTCCCATTTTTACATGGGCCTGTATCTATAGGTTTACTTTAAAGCCCATTGCACACTTTGGAGTTGGACTTTTCAGCAATGCTGAAACTGTTAGGAACTTGGAAATGCTTAGAGATGGACTAAACACCTTTTATAAAGGGATGTTCATGAGTCTTTGGGAGGTCTTGAGTGGTGTGATGCTAGGATTAAGGGTCCCCCATCCTAGGTATGAATACTATCAACTGTAATGGCAGATATCCTAGATAGAATATAAAAGGCAGAATGAGAGCTACTGTTTTTGCTTGCTGATGTGTTACTTTAATGTTTGCTTCCTTCTGCCTTGCTGCCATCTGCCCACCATGAATTGTTTATCCTGTATGATTCCCCTTTACCATGCCACACTGCCTTGGAGCCAGACAACTATAAAATGAAACCTCTACAAATTGTGAGCCCAAAGACTCCTTCCACATTTAACTTTCTGTACTGGGTATTTTGCTTTAGCAATGTGAAAAGTAACTAAGATACCAAGCCCAAAAAACAAGAAGCAAGTGCTAGACAGATGAGAAAGCTCTATTGCACAGTAAGGGGCTATAGAAGTTGAACTGGTGCTGGTCCAGAGCCCAGTCAGTAGGTAGTGGCTGCTGTTGACTGAAGTTGCCAATTAATAGTGGAGAGGTTAGGCAATGGATAGTAAGGCTTTTCACATGTTTCCAGGGTAGTTTATAGCCCTAGAGGAGGTACAGGTGGAGAGAAGTCTGTCACTGGCCTAATAGAGACAGGGTAAGTTTGAGTAGGTGACACCTCAACTTGCAGAACAGCACCATGGCTGCATCTTCCCTTCCATGATTGCTGGAATACTGCCTGGCTTATTCCTTCTGTTGCTGGTAGATATGAAAGAAGGAATTGAACCACAGGCAAGGTGTATGCTTGTATCTTCTAGCAAGTATCTGAAGCTGAGGCTCTGGACAGGAAGTCATGACTAGAGCTGGAATCCTTCCTCAGATGGGCTGGTAAAGATTATGACTAACTTGTGATTGTCTTGCCTCATCCTGCTTGAATGCTAAAGATGTACATCACAACACACTGCACATTTTTATTATTTCTGTCCTGAGTGACTTTATCATCCCATGAGCACAAAGAAAATCTGGGATTCTTTTGTATGTCCCTACCAGTCACCCAAGGCAAGACAAGATCCAAAGAGGAAAGAGCCAAGTATCTCCTGTGGAAGACTTAAAGGATTAAATCAGGTGACAGCAAGATAAAGGTCTGTAATACAAGTCAGCACAGGTCTTCAGGCATAGAATAGAGAGAGAACTGAGAGATGAGGGATTTAAATCTCAAAATGTGTGAGATTTGGGTGGGTGTCCTCTGAAAATTGAAATTCTCAAGATTCAGGTTCAGTAACTAGTGCTCAATAATCTTATTTTATTTCCTCTGTATTTTAGGGAAGGGTCCACAGGGTGTTCAGGGTCTCAGTACTAGATCAGACTTATAGTGATTCTCCTGTTTACAGTCTCCCAAGTGCTAGAATTGCAGGCGCACACCACCACGCCCAATCTCAATCACCATTTTAGCGCTACTCCAGTGGTGGGGTCAGCACAGTAGGCCTGGGGATTGAACTCTAGCCCCTGTGCCTGCTTGCAGGTGCTTTAATCCACTGAGCTACTTGGCCAGCCCTCAATAAGCTTATTTTAATAAAGTATTTTAATTTTATGTATTAAGGGGTGGGGAGATGGCTCAGTAGCATAGGATTCTGTCTCCCAAGCACAAGGTCCCAACTTCAATCCCAGGTACTACAAGAAAAAAAAAAAGTATATTACTACTATACCACAGTGGGGGCCAGGGAGATGGCTCAGTGGAAAGAGCACTTGCCTGGCAAGCACAGGGGCCTGAGTTCAATCCCCAGTTTTACACACACACACACACAAATAATAATAATAATAATAATAATAATAATAATAATAATAATAAACCACAGTTACATTTCCTTTGGTGGTTGGTACAAGTATGTTGCATATCTTGGTCATTTTTATCCCTTTACACTCTCTCCCTGCTCTGATTATCTTCCTGTTCTACAAGAATGTTTCCTAAATTTCCTTCTCTATCTCTTTTACTTATGTATTAGTAAAAACAGCTTTAGAGTCCTAATTCAAGGTTACTTAGAAGTCTGTTTGCAGATCAAACCTAAATACTTAACCAAAATTATTTAAAAAATTAAATCAAAAGTTGGATCCAGGAGTGATGGTACACACCTTTAATATTGGCACTTGGGAGCCTGAGACAGGAGGATCACCATGAGTTTGAGGCCAGCCTAGGCTAAATAGTGAGTTTAATGCCAGCCTGAATTACATAATGAAATCCTGCTTAATCAAACCATACCAAAAAAATCAAAAGCTGGCTCATATGGTTTGTGTCTAGTTGTTCCACAAAAGCTTCATGTAGTGATGGGGTGGACTTCTAATTTTTGTGATTAACTCATGATCCACAGGGATTATGGGTGTGAGTGCTGCTTGGATTATGGGTGTAAGAGCTGCTGGGATTATGGGTGTGAGTACTATACCCAGCCTGGGTATAGCCTGAATGTAACATAAGGGAGACAGACTTGCTCTCTGTTGCCATTGTTGCTGCTACTTCTCTATTTTGCTCTTCTGCTCTTTGCTGCCACCATGAATGGCTGCTCTCTGTCATGTGTAGCTCTGCCTTGAGGCCAGCCAAGTAGGGACTGCAACTTCCATTAACTGTGAGTTAAATAAACCTTTTCTTCCTTCATTTTGAGTGTTGGGTATTTGTCCCAGCAATGAGAGAAGAGAAACTGAGACACTGGCTAAATATAAATGGGAGCAACCCAGAAACTTTTAACATTTTCCTCATTTTTGCTGAAAAGGTAGAGAGCTGGAGGGTAGGGGAGCCCAATGCCTCCTACAATGTGAGAGCAGGGAGGGAAGGCTTATGACCTTCGCTTTTTTCGATATGTGATCTACAGTTAAATCAGAAGTTGATTTTTTCCTCCAAAGATAAATTAGAACACAAAAATGCAAAGCCTCAAAACTCTTTCCTCAGCGTCCTGACTCTGCTTATGTCTATAGTAAGAGGTTTTTCTCTATCATCTCTTTACTTATGTTAGTTTATTGCAAGAAATGCCTGTGTTAACTAGTGACTTCTTCCAGAAAAGTTCTGAGTAGTAAATTTATAATGAATCAATAACAGCTTAGTATAGCTATGACTCAACCTGGCAAGTATTTCTGTTTTTCTTTTTTTTTTATTTTTTTATTTTTAGGGAAGGGTCTACAGGGTGTTCAGGGTCTCACTATGAGATGGGATTCATAGTGATTCTCCTATTTACATCCTCTCAAGAGCTGGGATTACGGGCGCGTGAGACTACACCTAGTCTCAAATCTGAGTGTGCCCCAGGGACAGGGCTGGCACAGCAGGCCCGGGATTGAAGCCCTGGTCGCTGTGCCTGCTTGCAGGTGCTTTAATCCACTGAGCTATTTGACTGCCCACTTCCTTTTTTTTTTTTTTTTTGACAGTATTTTTAAGAATATACTCTGATCTAAAAGTAATTTTGTGGTTTAAAAAAAAATCCCTGTTTAATTTTGTGTGGTTTTGAGGTACCTAAAGCTGTTTTGTTACATTTTAGCTCATATAATTTTTATTTTTTTACATTTTAAAAATATTTTTTCTCTGGCTCTTTTGGCTTTCCACATAACAAGCTATGCTTTTAGAAATAGCTAAATCCACTGAAACGGTTACAGGATGAGGGATAAGAGACTTCAAACTCACCTAAGACTTACAAAAAATTTAAAGAGTTTGAAAGCATAAAGATTATATATGATTTAAACTGTATGCTTCTATATATAAATCTTCAAATACATGTTCTACTTTAGGTTGCTTTCTAGATAATTAGATGCTCATGATATCAACACGAATGCTTGTGTTTCACATAGACTAATTTACCTCAGTTGATCAAAATAAAGATAAAGACTGGTGACATGTTTCCTTTCAGGATTTAGAAAACCTAGATAAACAAGATAATGCTTAAATTTATTTTTACAAATACAATGTTTATTACTGTGTATCATAATTAAAGAGTTTTTCCTTGGGGAAAGATAACATATAAATAGTTCGAATTGGTAACTGTTATGATTTATCTGAAGCAAATGTCGAGATAACTAAGTCAAAAACCCTTAGACTTGGGGAATTGTTGGACAAGTCTCTCCGGTTAAAAAAACAGCAAGCTTCCTGGAACATACATCTCTCCAGTTTTTCCACTGCTGGGTAGTTTTTTCAGCTTTCCCAGGACTTATGGTGCCATATCCAAAGAGTTATTAAATGTTATTATAATATATTTAGGTTGGTTATAAGTAAAAAGTTAAGCTCTCTATGTCTGAAGTATTAAGATTGTCTCTGATTGTGATATATTTTATTAAACTTGCAAAACTGGATTTAAGAAAAACAAAGTCTTTTCTATATATTTATTAAGTTTATTGGTATAATTTAAATCTACATAGAGATCAATTCATCATAAGGAACTTGTACCTCTACATGCTATGTCGTAGTTCCTCTTTTTTCTTTTCCCTTTCCTCTCCACTCCTGTCAGCCCCTCTTTCCCTCCTTATTTACAAAGCTTTCTTTCCATGTTATCCTTTAATCTTTCTCATTTATTCTTTTCCCTTTATTCCCTGTCTTCATTTTACTAAGCTAATTTATTATGTTTTCATTGTTAGAGTTTTTTCTTTCGTCTGTATTTAGGACATCATCTACAAGGTCTCACTACCTTGTAGATAGATCGGACTCGTAGTGATTCTGTTTTCAGTCTCCCAAGTGCTGGGATTACAGGCACGCACCACCACACCCAGTCTCAGTCGCTGTCTCAGCGTGACCTGCCCGGCACCATATGTGGTGGGGCCAGCACCGTACACTGCGGATCGAACCCCAGCCTCTGAGCTCTGCCTAAGTAGGTTGCTTTAGTCCTCTGAACTATCAAGCCAGCCCTCATTTCTTTTTTTGATGACCAAAAAAAAAAAAATTGTAACAGGAATTGAACTCATGATCCGTGCTTGCCAGTTAGGCACTGTGCTACTGAGCTATATCCAGCTCCAAAAATTTGTCTTAAGAATTAAAAATCATTTAAGTGTTAGCTTGTAAGTCATTTTCAATAATCAGTTTATCAGTGGCTAAGTTTCATTTTTTTATTATAGTACTTTATGGATATAGATAGATAGATAGATAGATAGATAGATAGATAGATAGATAGATGAAAAGGCACAAGATACTGGGGTCTAAGCCTTCAAGTTTGTATAGAATTAAGCCTACATAAATTTAGTACACACAGAATGACAAATAGGTGGTCTCTTTAATATATACATATCTAGAAGTTAAAAGTGGTCAAATTTTGACTTCTTTCTAAATTTGGTTCTGCCATTTAAAGCTTTATCTACATCCATTAGCTTTGATGAAATAAACATTTTGTTATTATATAAAAGAGATATACTTATGTGGAAAAGGACATCTTATAGTTTATATTACAAGGTATAAATTGTGTGGGACTTTGAGCCTGACCAGGCCATATGATTCTTTGTTCTGGAGGAAGACTAGTAAAAACATTAGTATAAAAGGAAATGAAAACAGGACTTAGTCCCCGTGGAATGCTGCTGGATAGCACAAGATGTTTTGCTGAGATATGTCCAAAGGAAAGGTGACATGGTGGATAGGTAAGCCAAAGGACAGTTCCCAGGACAGTTAAACTATAATATGTTCACAAACCTTTTAATCATTCCTCTCATTTCTCTTACTCTTGTTTATATGTGAAAGAATCTTAGTAAAAGGCTGGAGAAAATTGCAACCAAGGCTTTAGTCCTATAGACTGTAGCTTCCTAATTCCATAACTTTATATCTCTTGCTTTCTTTCCATCCACTGCACCTTGTTTTATGTGGGATAAAAAAAAATCTATGTGTGGCCATTAACACTGTTTCCTAAAGTTGTAAGAGTTCTAAAGATGTCCTTTAATTCTTGGCAGTATAGAATTGAAAAAATTGGGTGGTAAAAGATAATTAAGCTAGCTTGAATGGCATAGCTAAACTAGTTCCTGAAACTATTGCCTAACCTGAACATGCAAAAAAATTTGAATATCAATAATTCCAGAATTTGCTTAATTTTTAAGCAAAAGTTATGAATCAAGATGGTCACCTGTTACAAAACTAGGACTCATGAAAGAGGAGAATCACAATTCCAACTCCAGGTTGGGCAATTTAGCTTAATGAGATTCTATCTCAAAATAAAGTGTGGGGATGTAATCCAGTGCAGAGGCCCTGGGTTCAATCCCCAGCACAGCATCAGGAGATCTAGGACTCAGTACTGTTAAGACTATAGCAATATATTTGCTTTATACATTAACCTGATAAAACTGCTATTTAAAAACCTATTAGCACTATGGTTTCCATGATCCGTAATACTGAATACCAGAAAAATTATTTTCAGTGCTGTAACTGCATCTTGTTTTCCAAAATGGCTGTATTTCCTTCCAGAGTTAAGGGAAAGAGGGGAGAGTGGTTTTTAGTGATTCTATTTATTCTTCCTACTTGCTCTTGAAGTTACAGACAGTGTCCAGTGTCCCTCTCCCAAGTTTTTGAAAAAATAATTTTTCATTATTCATGAACACTTCCTCTTAGGAACTGACATAGTATGGAAATCATACTCATTCTATATTTTTTCGTTATAATTAAATCAGAATATTTATCCTAACCAGCAGTACAGCAACAACAATGTCATTATCCTTTGAAGACTTAGCTGTAACTCCTGAAAGTTGACAAATAAATTAATATGTAACAATACTGTAGATCAAGAATCCATGAGTGGGTAGACACCTGCATTAAAGAAGCCATGCATATATCTGGTCTATTTCTAGTAAAAATACATGTTTAAAAATAGTATGTTAGTGTCAATTTTGTGTCTTGTTTTAAGTGACCCTTTGTACAGTAGTAAATCCAACTTAATTTTTTGCCCCTTCCTTTCTTTAGCATTATTCTCTGCAAACCTCAAACACATACTGATGTAATTTTGTACTATTCCTGCTGTTGCTTTTTTTTGAGATGTATTAACTAAGTTCATTTTCTCAAGTACTTTCCTCTCTCAGACACACTATCTAGCTACATCATACTCAGTTAGTAAAAAAGGCTAAACAAAAGACATTAATTTTTAATTACTACACCTTCCAAAAGCCTAGATCAAGCCAGCTTCAATAAGGTTAGCTTGAAAATATTTTAAAACCCACCAGGAATGACACAGAAAGCATTTAAATTCTGCATGGATGTACTGTTATATGAACAGATAATTTTTACAAACACGCCCAGTATAGGGTGCCACAGCAACTGGGAGAGCACCACATGTATGTATAATCACAGTGAGAAGTGGACACCCAGAATATGCTCAGTTTAAGACCAGTCACAGCCACCACACCCAGAAGCCAAGATCAACCACATAACCAGCACAAATACTCCTGCAAACTTCACAGGACTACATAGCATATTTCTAGGATCCAACTTAGATACCACAGAAATGTGGATACCTGAGGAATTTTATTATTTTTTTCTTTTTCTTTGAGTGTTGGATTGGTTTTGATTGTTTTCTGTCTGATTGGGTTTCTTTCTCTTTGTGACTATTTAGGTTTCTTACCTTTATTTTTGTTTTCTTCCATTCATCTTCTCTCCATCCTGAAATATCTCTCTTGATGTTATGATATGTTCACATGAATGAACATCGTCTCTTCTTTGTCTGTTCACTTCAATATTCTTTTTCTCTCATTCTTTCTGTCCTGTGCTTTTCTTCAGAATCCCAAAACTGAAGTCATCATCCTTTGTCCTCCGTCATTGCTTTTACTATATTTATCCTCATTTATTTCTCAGTTTTGTCCCCTATCCCTCTTAATCACCCCACCCCTAAGTAAAAATCACTGTACTAAAATAAATCTACTTGCATTACAAGTTCTTACAGTGTGTTGGATTTTGTTATATGACTGTAGCACTTGATGCTATTGTTATTGCTAACTGTACTACTTTAGCCAGGATTTAACAACTGTTTTAATCAGTTTTTCTCCCCTGCATTGTCTGGAGTCATAATAATCACCATACTCCAGTACCAAAGGACTAGATGCTGAGCCAAAGAGATAGTAATTTATAATTCTTAATAAATTAGGAAGGTAAGTACTTGTGACAGACACAAAGACCATGAACTGCTTATACCTAGAAGACATCTCTAGGGAGTAAACATTTCCTAGGGAAAACTCAATACTATTGATAAAACTAACATAATAAATATACAAAGATCAGCATAGAAAACAAAATAAAAGTATAAAATAGATAATGGCAAGACAGAAAGACAGCTCCAGATCTCCAGCCCACCCAGGACAAGTCCAGAGCAGAATGAGATAAAAGAAACTGGAAGAAAGCCTCTGGAACTTTCTGTAGTGAAAGTAGCAGAAGTAAAATCACAAATGGCTGTAGAAAAATAATTTCTCAGGTGAAAAAAGAAATGATGATCAAAATGAAAAACATTAAAATAAACACAGATAAAATAAATACAGGAGCTTAGGAAAACAATGGAAACCATGAAGGCCCAACATGGGAAAGAAATGGAGCCCATGAAACAAATCCAAACAGATGTATAGGAGATTAAAAATTCTATTACAAGAGACCAGAAAAAAATAATAAAAGCTTAATATTCCAAATTTACAGAGTTAAAATGTTCTAATGCTGTTTCATAAACATTTATGGCTCTTTTACCTGCTGCAGTATGCTGAGAGGCAGGTGCTCAGGAGGAGAAGGCTTAAAAATATACTAAAAATTTGGAAGCTTCATACTTGACTATCTGCTAGTGATTACTGGACCACCATGCTGGTTTACATTATAAAAGTACTTTGTAATATGTTTACTTAACAAGAGGAAAATTATCATAACATGGGAAGCATGATTAATAGTTTAAAGATGCAGCATGGACCTATCAGAAGTAGACAGTCACTAACTGATACTTTGATTTTATAACCACAAACATGTCACAGCACTACTAAGTAATGCTTACAAAGAACATGAGTGGCAAGTGGTATCCAGTACCTTTTGGTTTCAGGTTATTGACAATAAAGACTAGCAACTCAGTGATAGTATGTGAAGGAAGAAATATCTGAAAATGCTGCAGTCTACTCCTAAATGGCTTTATGGTAGTGAATACTTGCATGTTTGGGCTGGGTGGTAAAGTTCTTGCCAGGGCATGGCTATAACTCTGGGCTTTAATTTCAGCACAATACAGTGAAAAAGATCCCTATATATTAATTATAATACTAAAACAATTTTAGAGGCATATTCAGGAATGGGGTATAAGAAGAAAAATATGAAATTGTTTTTATATGGATAGTGGATAGTGGGCTTAAAGTCTAATATTAAAAAATAAATTTAAAATTAGGTTAAATTTAATCCCTTAATTTGAAAACCTCACATAGATTACAGGCACAATATTAGTCTGAAAAGTAGGCAAATATCTGTGTAAAAAGTTAGGAGCTTTTGTTTTGGAGGACTTGTTTTTTTGTTTTGTTTTGTTTTTTTTTTTTTTACATTAAAGAGGACAGAAAGCATGTTGCTGCTTTGATGAGGGCTCCTTCTTTCCTATGGAATGCAAATATCACTGTCCAGGAGTCTCTTGAGTTCAAGGTCTTATTTTTTGGAGAAATATTTACTTTGCAGGCCTTTTTTTTTTTAAAGCAAGCAAATGTATTTTTCCAGCTTTTGTAAGATAAATGAGGGGTTCATGATGTCACAGCCTCCTTTCTCCCTTTTAAGAGAGGATGGCATTAGACAGCTGCATGACAATGAAATTGCTGTCACTGGAAGATCTTCTCATAGCTGCTCTGCACAAGTCTTCATCTTCACACGGTCTTGACAGGGCCTAGGAAAGTCAATCAACAGAATAACGGTATAGGTTGTTTTTTTTTTTAATATGTTAAGAAAAGCTGCCACTGATGTGCAATCATGTTTCAGACTCTTAGCTTCTTTCTGGTCACCACAGCTTTGTCTGTCCAAGGCCCTGCACTGTCAGGTTATAAGGACGCTAGTTCCAGCCAATTAACTAACTCCCTTTAATGTTGATAATTAGATTACCAGGAAAAGGGAAATTTGTTTAATAGTTTTTTTAAATAAGTCTCCAAAGACATCAAATGTTTTATGACATACACATAAGGAATATAACCTCAAGGAATTAGTCATAAATTGCTATAGAGAAAGAGGTTCAAAAGGAAAAGCATTCTGACCAGAGGACTTTTCATGAAAACATCATGAATTATGGTTGAAGAGGAGGTAGTATTTATTTTTTTTTAAATGATGTGCTTCTTTTAATAAACCCATAAAAGAACTGAGAGCTATGAGACTCCAAAGGGTTAGTCATCTCTTGATTGTGTTAATTTGAATGTCCTCCATTCCTCTAATCACTACTTAATATAGCACGGATGCTGGCTTTGGTGGCTTGCAGGAAAGCCCATTTAGTAAAAATACCACCTTACCTCTAGGTTCTGTGCTCTTTCTTTGGTGAGAGGTGCAAACACAAAAGACATGTCATTGTCATTGGCTAAAGAGCGAAGATCAAAATAGTATTTGGCATAAACACTGGTAGACACATTAACGTTAAACTCAAGTAGATTCAAATAATGCCTTTCCAACTCATTCCTGGGAAAGAACAGAGCAAAACCAACACAGGACAGTTTTAGTCAAGTGGGCTATCTTTTAAAAATTCATTTTTGATAATATTCAAATAATGGAACTAAACAAAAAGAGGGGATACAGATAAATGTCCATTTTGTGTCTGTGTATTAAAAATGGTTAGGATAGATATATAGTTACATTCTCTTAATGAATAGAGGGATTTGTTCTAATAGTGTTTGTAAATAGGATATCATGTCCGCATCT
>NW_004524906.1:1005274-1014182 GCF_000260255.1 Octodon degus
TTTTTTGTTTCTTTCCAGTTTCATTGCACTGTGGTTAGATAATGTGCATGGGATAATTTCTGTTTTCTTGCATATACTTAAGCATGACCTATGGACCAGCATATGGTCTATTTTAGAAAATGACCGATGTGCAGCTGAGAAAAATGTGTATTCAGCTGTGTTTGTGTGGAACACTCTGTGTATGTCCACTAAGTCCATTTGTTTCAAGCTCTGGTTCAGTTCTTTTAATTCTTTGCTAATTTTTTGTCTGCTTGAACTTTCTTTTTGGGATAAGGAGGTGTTAAGGTCTCCTGTTAAGATTGTTGTATTGTGCATTAGATTTTTCATGACCATTAAGATTTGTTTTACATAGTTGGGTGCTCCCATGTTTGGTGCATACATATTTATGAGTGTTACCTCTTCCTCTTTATTTTTCCCCTAACCAGTACATAGTGGCCTTCTTTATTTTGCTTGATCATTCTTGGTTTGAGGTTGAGACTGTTTGAGAACAGCATTGCTCCCTCTGCTTTTTTCTGAGGTGCTGGAGCATGTAGTATTGTTTTCCATCCTTTGACTTTCACCCTATGAATGTCTTTCTGAGTTAAATGTGTTTCTTGTATACAACATATTGTTGGATTTTTTTTTCTAATCCACTGTACTGGTCTATTTCACTTCATTGTTGAATTGAGTCAATTTACATTGATGCTTATAATTGAGATGTATTGACTTATGATTGACAAGTTATTTACCTGCTGTTATTTATTCCTTTTACTCCTGTGTTTAATTGTTTGCCCTATTAAGTTGGTTGCTTCTCTTTTGATTTGTGGAGTTCTGATCATTTTGGTCCCTCTCTAGAACATCTTTCAGAAGCCTGGGTAGGGTCGTGTTTGTCATCATGAAATTCTTTAATTGTTCTTTGTCATGGAAGCATTTTACTTCTCCATCAAACTTGAAAGAGAGTTTTGCAGGGTATAGTAGTCTGGGCTGGAATTTGTTTTCATAGAGGACTTGAAGTATTCTGCTGTGTGCTCTTCTTGCCTTCATGGTTTGTACAGAGAAGTTTGTTGTAATTTTGATGGGGTTTTTTTGTATCATTTGCATTTACTCCTTTCTCATTATGCCTAATAGTCTTATGTTGTTCATCTTTTCATCTTTGCAGATGTTGAATTATTTTCTCCTGCATCCTAGTTGTTTTTAAGAGATCTTTTCTTACCTTTTCACTAGCTGTGCCAGCATCTTCAAGATCTGAAACTCTGTCTTCACTTTCACTCAAACGGTTTTTCAGGCTTGTGATTGAGATTTTAAGTTCCTCTATATCTCTTTGACTCTGCTTCATGCGATCTATTTTTTTCCTGTATTTCTCATTCAAGAATTCCATCATTTTTTAATCTCCTCTATTTTTTTATCAATGTCTTCTTTAGAAGCAGTTATTAATTCTTTTACTGCAGTTTTTTCAGACTGGGTTTCCTCCATATGTTTCTGTATTTGATTCTTTACTTCAGATGCTATGAACTCAAAGATTTTTTTTTTCATTTCAGAAATTAATTGTGCTCTGAGTTCCTCTATACCTTTCTGCTGTTGCTTATTTACTTTTGATACTATTAATTCATACATTTCAGCTGAGCTAGTGTCCTCTGCACTTGTTCTGGGTGGGCGTTGGGTTTCTTCCATATGTTTCTGCATTTGATTCTTTATTTTAGTTGGTATTGATTCAGAGATTTCTTTTTTTATTTCCAATCTGAGTTCCTCTGTACCTTTCTAGAGTTGTTTCTTTATTTCAGACACTCTTGATTCATTGATTTCAGTTGTGTGATTCCCAATTTGTTTGTGCTAGTGTCCTCTGCATTTGTTATGGATGGGCTTGGGGTCTGAGATTACATTTTGCTCCTTTTCATTGTCATTTTGTATAGCACTCTCTTCTGACTTTTGTTGTAGAGCTTTGGTGCAGTTATTACCTTAGCACCTACTGAAATTCAGGTACAGGTCCACAAAGTTTGAATTTATCCAATTGTGCCTTGGTTCTGGCTACTGTGCTCAGCTCCTTCCTGCTGATGCCTATGGGAGTGAACCTGTTGTGCTCCTTTGGCAAGATGTTCTGCTCCTGGACTAGCTAGGTCATTCTGTCCCCTACTTTCTCTGCAGGGACTAGAGCTGCAGAGTTTACCCCCAGGCCTGTATGCCAGGCATGAGCTGGGTCTGAAGGGAACAAGGGGGAGTAGGGGAGAGGGGAAGCTCTCCTACACACTCCCTCAGCCTGGGCTAGGGCTGCATCTTGGGTCCTGAGAATGTGGCAGATGTTTTTACTCAGCAGGAATGGGGCGAGGGAATACGGAGTGGTGGGCAGGTCCCAAGGGGATGGAACATGGTCTCCCTCATGCTGCTTGTCTGGGTTTGGACCAGACAGGTCCCGCAGGTGCATGATAGCCATTATTTCTTGATTTTGTCTAATTTTCTAGCTAATATTTCCATAAGTATACTCACTAAATGTGATGCTAATGGACATCCTTGTCTAGTTCCTGATTTTAGAGTGAAAGCTTTCAGTTTTTGACTATTTAATATGATATTAGCTGTTGATCATAGATGCTTCTTATAATATTGAGATAGAGACCATTTGTTCCAATGTTCTGTAGGGATTTCATCATGAATGAGTATTGGGCTTTGTCAAAGCTTCTTGTCTATCAATTGAAATTATCATGAGGTTTTTGTTTCTGTTAAAATGGTGCATTACATTTATTGGTTTTTGTATGTTAAGCCATCCCTGGTATTAATCCTACTTGGTCATGATGTATAATCTTCCTGGTGCATACACCTTCAGTAAAGTTTCTAATCTTCTGTATTTCTGCTTGGATCTGCTTATGATTCCATTTCTTGTTTATGTTTTTCTTTGGTGGTTTCCATCATTTTCCTAAGCTCCTCTTTGTTTACTTGTGTTTGATTTAATGTCTTTTGTTTTGAAAATAGACACAAAAATCCTCAAAAGATAACAGCAAGCACAATGTAGCAAATATTCAAAAAGATTATACTCCATTACCAAGTAGGATTCATACCAGTGATGTAGGGATGATTCAATATATGTGAATCAATAAATGTAATACACCACATTAATAGAACCAGACAAAAACCTGAATAGATGCAAAAAAGCATGTGACAAAGTCCAATATCTAATAATGATAGAAAAAATAGAAGTTCTTTATTTCAATTGGATAAAATTCAACTGTGACCATTCAACAACCATCATCATACTAAATGGTCTAAACTAAAACTTTCACTTTAAAATCAGAAACAATGCAAAGATTCCTTCCATGACCACTCCTACTTAATATACTTCTGGAACATTAGCCAGAACAGTTAGACAAGAGGGAAATATAAAATAAATAAGAATACAAAGGAAGAAGTTAAATTATCATTATTTTTGGGTGGAATGATATTCTACAAAGACTCCAAAAATTTCTATATTGAGTAACCAAACTAAGCAGTGTATCAGAATACAAAGTCAACACTCAAAAATAAATAGTATTCCTGTACACAAACAACAAACTTACCAAGAGAGAAATTAGGGAAACACCTTTCATTACAGCATCAAGGGAAATGTAATAATTAGGAATCAACTAAAACGATGGAACTAAACTATCTTTACATGGAAAACTACAACACTCTGAGAAAGATCAATGAGGATATAAAAAATGAAAAGATGTCTATTGTTCTTGAATAAACAGAATCAATACGGTGAAAATGACCATACTTCCAAATCTATTCACATATTTAATGTAATCTTGATTAAAATACCAACAGTAAACCTTACAGAACTATAGAAAGTTATCCAAAAATTTATTTTGAAGCAGAAAAAATCTACAATAGCAGCAACATCCTTGAAGATCAATGGCAGGCAGGGGCATCCCAATCCCTGACTTGAAATTATAGCATAAAGCTTCTGTGGTAAAACAGAATGGTACTGACAGAAAAACAGACCCCCAAAAATGTTTTTGAAATTTATTTAGTTTTGTCAGAGATGGGCATTCCATTGTCATTTAAATATTGAGATGTGAATTCAGCAAAATAATCCAATATAGTCTAGTACTCCATAATAGTAGTGGGTTATCTATAGGACTGGCAATGTCAGAAGTTGTTGACTTGAACCTTTTACAGCTCAGTATATTAATAGGGCTTTGCTTTTATACCTTGTTTTTATACTTTTCTGCTGGATGGTTTAGACCAAGATAAAGCAAGACCTGTATAACAAGAAATATAACTTTTGATTCTGACAAGGTCAGTCAAATCCCATCAGGATTTATCTTGAAACCCTGCACTGCAGTTTGTAGATCCTTTGTCAGTTTCAGCCATGTGGATGAGTCATGGCCATTGCTTGACCAATTTGCTCTCTGTGAAAACCTGAGAGAATGTTTTCTCTCCATGTGACTCTCCTTAGGCACAATCTACATCATCAATCATTTTCCTCTGTGACCCCATAATCACCTTGATACCCATCTCTGACAAAACTAAGTAAAAAACAAAAGGTATGTAAATGAAGGACCATTTTGTATCTGTATATACAAAATAGTTAAGATAGATATACAGCTACTCTCTCTTAATTCAATGAGAAGAAAGATTTGTACTAACATTGTTTGGACAGGATACCATATCTTCATCTTGTACTGTGAATAACCACTATGAAGACAACAACATGCAATGTTTTAATTATTGAAACTGTCCTACTAATCTGTTTTGCAACGGTCTCATTGCTATTTGTTTCTCAATAAAATTAATATAAATAAATACATGTATTTAATACAGGGCCTACAGGGGATCACTACACAGATCAGAATCATAGTGATCCTCCTGTTTTCATCCTCTCATGCACTGGGATTATAGGCATGGGCCACTATTCTCAGTCTCAATTGCTGTCTCAGCGTGCTCCACAAGAGGGACCAGCATGGTACACCAGGGATTGAACTCTGGTCACTGCATCTGCCTAAGCAGGCCCTTTAATCCACTGAGCTATCTGGCCAGCCCTAGACCAAAAAGTGATGGGACAAAATCAAAAATGCAACAGCAATTTCAAAAAACTCATGTACTCTTTCTATATTTAGGATAAGGTCTACAAGTTCTCACTACATAGATTGGATTCATAGTGATTATCCTGTTTTCAGCCTCCCAATTTGCTGGAATTACAGGTGCGTGCCTCCATGCCCAATCACAATTGCTGTCTCAGTAAGCCCTTGGGGACTGGGCTGGCATGGCATGCCAGGGATCGAACTGGTTGCTGTGTTCTGCCTAAGCAGGCACTTTAGCCCGCTGAGCTATCCGGCTGGCCCTTCTGTACTCTTTCTTTGTCAGAGCACCAAACCCCTCCACTGGAATAAAGATAGCCTCTATAGTGAAATGGTGCTGGGAAAACTGGCTTTCCACATGCTTAAGAGTGAATATAGGCCCATATATCTCACCAAGCACTGAACTAAATTGGAAATGAGCCAAAGATCTAAATATTAAGATCTGCTGGAAGATTAAACAGGTAAAACTCTTATACATAGAATTGTAAGCAAAGACTGTGAACAAACCCCCAATCACACAGTAAATATTCCAAAGCACCAACAACTGGCATCTGAACACATTAAAAAACTTTTGCACAGCAAAAGAAACCAAAAGGAGTGAAGATATAACTTGTAAAATGTGAAAAAAATTATCAGTATTCCTCAGACAAAGGACTAATGTGTAGGATGTATAAAAAACTCAGGGCCAGCCAAATAGCTCAGCAGATTCAAGCACCTGCCAGCAGGTGCAGGGGCCAGGGGTTCTACCCCGGGCCTGATGTGATGGTCCTGCCCCAAGGTGCTCTGAGATGGCAATTGAAGCTGGGTGTGGTGGTGCTGCCATGCACCTGTAATCCCAGCACTTGGGAGGCTGTGAACAGGAGAATCATTATGAGTTCAATCTAATAGTGAGACCCCGAACACCCTGTAGACTCTTCCCTAAAACACAGAAAAAAAAACCCACCTCAAAAATATTCAGACTCCAAATTTAAAGACCATACCCAAAATGGGAACCTGAAATGAACAGATACTTTCCAGATCAAGAAGTATAAACACTAGATAAAGATATTAAAAATGTTCAACATCACTGGTAATTTGAGATATGTAAATTAAAACAACATTAAAGGGCTGGTGAGATAGCTCAGTGGACTAAGTGCCTGCTTAGTGTTTGAACCTGGCATTACATTCCTGGGCACTGGCCCCACCCCTAGGAGTGCTGAGCCAGCAGAGACTAGGTGTTTTGAGGCATGCCTGTGATCCCCACACTGGGGAGGCTGAAAACAAGAGGATCACCATGAGTTCGAGCTGTGTGGTAAGACCATGTACCCAATACCTTTAAAAGGATAAACAAACACTGACATTCCAGCTGACTCCAGAAAAAAATAGCTAACATTAAGAAATCAATCAATAACCAGTGCTGGAAAAGTCTGCGGGGATAAAAGATCCCTTCTTCCCATTGATGGGTGGTAAGAATGTAAATTTGTGCAACCAACATGGAATGGAGATTCCTCAAAAGACTTAAACAAGAGGTTCCATTTGGTGCAGATATTCCCCTTCTTGCTATCTTTTGGAATGCATGAAAAACATCATTCTACAGCATTATATGAACACCCGTGTTTACTGCAGTACAATTTGTAAGAGCTAAATCTTTGAAATATTCCAGATGTCTGATGAATGGATAAAAAATGTGGTTTTTCTATACAGTTGAGTGCTACTCAGCTATAAGAAAGGATAAACTTGAGATGTTTTTAGATAAATGGGTATATCTTGAGACCATAATTTTAAGTGAAATAAATCAGACAAAATATGTTTAAATATTTCACTATTTCTCTTATGTGAGAAACCACATGTGCAAATAAAGACAAAAATGGATGACAGATATAGGGAAGTTGGAATAAAATGTTCAAGTTAGAAGGTGAGTAGGCAGGAGGGAGAGGAAAGAGAAGGAAGGGAAAAGTAAAAAGAATAGAAGAAAAATGGAAATACAGTTTTTATAAATAAGATGATAAGGGTTGAAGGAAGATGAGAATGGGGAAAAAGAAAAATCAAGATATATTATGTACAGGTACAAACACTCTACAATGGGTGTGATCATTGTGCATAAAAAAGTCCCAATACATTTAATTTAAATAGAAGTACTTTGATTCAAACTGTTTCTTTCTATTTACTTACATGGTTGAAATGTTTCCTCTTCCTGTGATCATGCACTAAGAATAAAAACAAAACACTAACTGAACAATTCTGATACAAATGTCATAGAAGAGCAAAAGTGGCTATTAATTACTTGATGGATTAAAAATATACAAATGGCATACTTTATTTTTAAAAATGAAACATCTGCCAAAATAAACCCCTTAAAGTAAAAACCAAAAAAATTTGTTACATTTTTTTTCAAAAACCTAACATCTAAGAGATTTTCTTTATATGAAATAAAAGTATAAACAAACTGGTATGAGAAAAGTTTAGCTAATAAAAAAGTTAACATATTACATATCTGATCCAGTAAACTGAGTTTCCTGAGTAAATAAACAGTACTTTATAATTATATATCATACAGCTGGATTATCAGCATCTAACAGCAT
Organism: Octodon degus; assembly: GCF_000260255.1. Taxonomy (NCBI): domain Eukaryota; kingdom Metazoa; phylum Chordata; class Mammalia; order Rodentia; family Octodontidae; genus Octodon; species Octodon degus. The sequence goes on from NW_004524906.1 coordinate 1,012,863, forward strand.
AAAGCTAAGAACTGGTTTATGATGAGGCACTGACTTCTTGCTGAACTAGAATCCGGAAGTTTCTTAAACCACCTACTGGTAATTTATGAAGATACTGTATAGGAAATATGTTGCCACCTTAGCCATTTCCTCAATGCTTGGACAAAACATCTGGTATCCACAACTTAAAGGAGGAAAGGTTTATTTCAGTGCACAAAGGTTTCAGTCCATAATCATTTGGTTCAAGGCAGGGCAGCATATCAGAGGGGCATCACAGAGGAGCAATAGTGCACAGAAAGGCAGGCAGGAACAAGAACGCAGGCCTCCCTTTCCCTTTCATCAGGCTCCCTGCCTTTTGGGTGGTGTCACACACATTCAGTGTGGACCTTCCTGTTATCCACACCCAGAACTATGCTAACCAAGCAGAGGACTAATGCAGTTCTCACACATTCCTAAGCTGTATCACACACACTATGTCATACCATCTGTGCAAAGCCCCAACTATGAGTGCATAAAGTTTTGAAGGGAAATCTAGATATAAGTCATAACAATTACCAGAATAATAGTAGGTATTTAGAAAATTGGTAAGTAATCTGCCTGAAATTTTGTTCTTGAAATGAGAGTGTTAACTCAACTGAATGTAGTATCAACAGTACAAAAATTCATTTTGCTCTAACAAATGCCATCAAGTAAATGTTCCACAAGTGACATATCATGGGGTAAAAGACTCTGTTTTAAAGGAGCATTCCTTAAATTCATTTAAACTATAGATAAACTCACTCCCTCACCTTATCCCATGTAGCTAACTATGAGCACACTTATAGAAAAACTAGGGTCATCAAATAGGAACAAATAGAACAATTTGGGGAATATGGCAAACATTAAACTACACGACCCCATGATAACAGTGTCTGGAAAATGTAAACATCCTTGTAAATTACTGAAAATAAGATGAAGTAGTTACTATGGAAACCTAAAAAGTATATAACCTGAAAGCTAAGTTCAGGATCATGCCAATAACTTTTGGAGTCCTGACCCAAAGTCAGGGCATTGGTTGGTCACAATCTTGGAGATAAAGCTTCTTTATTCTTTTGCACTTGGTCTCTTTTATGGGACTTTATCTTTGCTCACTGTCATCTGCTGCTACACAAGAGCCCAAGCATTTCCCACACCACCATATCCTCTAACACTAGTCAATGCTACAGGCACATTACTGTCCCCCTGAAGAGAAGAGCATGGGACAGCTTGTATTGCATCCTACACTCCAAATATGAGGCTCACAGGTCCTAAAGAAAAGGAGAAAACATAGCAATGCTAGTCAGAAATGACCAGGTTGGGTCA
>NW_004524906.1:1014282-1022720 GCF_000260255.1 Octodon degus
TTCCAACCATCATCCCCTCCTTATTTTTTAAAAGCTTTGTTTCCATTTCTGTCTTCTTTGTTCATATCCTGTCCTTTCTTTCTCCTTTCCCCTTCCCTAGTTTCCTGTCCCATTTGAGCACTTTCTCTCACAATGTCTATTACACATTTTGGTCTTTATTTACATTTTTGGTTTCTCACAACAAGAGAAAGAATGCAGCATTTGCACATATTTGTCTAACTGACTTAAGAATATGGTCTCTAGATGCAGCCATTTACTGAGACATAGCTCATGCTTATCCTTTATGGCCGAATAGTATTTCATTACATAAAATTGTTTTTTAATCCATTTTTTGTTTGATGAGCTTTGAGCTGTTCCCAAGATTTAGCTATTAAAAATTGTGCTGCTATAAACATGGGTGTTTATATATCACTGTGATATGATGCTTTTAATTCTTTTAAGAAGATACTGATAAGTAAAATATTTGGGTTAAATGAAACCTTTTCTTTTAGTTTTTGTGGAGTGTCAACACTGATTTCAACAGTGGTTACATCAGTCTATGTTTCTATGTGATGTATCTTTTAGTCTTTAATGGAAACATGGGGATCTTTTACGGCCCCTAACAAAACTTTGGTTAGTCATGTCCACATGTACAATACCGATCTCATCAGCTACCAGCTATTGCACTACAACCACCTTTATCATGTAAGTGCACAAGGGTGGACACACTTATCGATACATCATCTCTCAGAATGTACTCCATTGGTAAGCAACACAGAATTACTCAACCTCAGATAACTCATATTCCTTTCAGTTCTGCCTGCACAGAATTCTCAAATTCATTTTTAACCTGTCAGTCTTCTTAAGTATGTGCTATATTTTTCTGCAATAAATTCTAGAAAACATAGTGTCCTGCAACCACAACCTCCAGGGATGCACTGCCACATAGAACAGTCAGCAGCCACATGACTGTTGAATACGCAAAAGTCCTAATATGCCTGAGGAAGTGAATTTTAATTTTTATGTCATTTTAATTGATTTAAAGTTTTAAAGAGCTAGAGATATAGCTCAATAGCACAGCTCAGCCTGGCAAGCACAGGCCTTGAGTTCCAACTCCAATGCCAAAATATCATCAATCAATCAGTCAAATAAGTGTTCTAATTATTTTCCTAGAGATTTCACAAGTTTTGGGGTTTATTTACATATAGTTGTATTGTTGGATGCTACTAAAAATTACCTTTTAAAAAGCTACATTTTCTGTCATATGTTTACTGCATTTATTCAGCTTATCTCAATGACAAAGATGTGATGAGATGGTATCACAGTGCTGCTTTGGAGCATTTCTTCATGTATTTATTTGCGTCTTGTATTTCTTCCTCTGAGAAGTGTGCATTCATCTCAGATGCCCATTTTTTGATTGGGTCTTTGAATTTTGGGGCCCCAATGTTGTTTAGTTCTTTCTAGAACTAAATTATAGATAGAAGAACTTTATCTGAGTGATTATTAGTTAAGACTTTTTTTTCCAAATTCATGGGTTGTCTTTTCACTCTGCTGATAATTTCTTTGACATGCAGAAACTTCTCAATAAGAGGAGGTCCCAGTTGTTAATTCTTTCAAGTATTTCCTGAGCAGTTTGATTTTTGTTCATGAAATGTTTGCCTACCCCTATATCTCCAAGATTTCCACCTACTTTCTCTTCCAGGAGATTTAGTGTTACTTTTTAATGATAGATCTTTAATCTATTTTGACTTCAGTATAGTGCATGGTGATAGATCTGGATCAAGTTTTAGTTTGTGGCACGTAGAGAGCCAGTTTTTACCTGTCATTTTGGTCTTCTAAATGTGTACTATTTCTAATGTCTTATCAATTATTTCTATATGCTCTTTAAGGCAATTTTTAAAGGGTAATAAAAGAAAATGAGAGACAAAAATAAAAAAATAAAATGAATGATTACATGAAAAAAAAAAAAGATGCAAGTCAGTTCTTACTCTATCATGGACCTGAAAAACCCTGCTTTTCTATGAAGATTCAATACAACATGTGTGAATACAAGTAATTCAAATTCAAATGGGATTTACTTCTGAAAACTAATTTCAGGATAAATAGCATGAATGAAACACAATTCCAGGAAATTAAAAAGGATCCTTACTGTCAGTGGATGCAATCTCTCATCAAAAATATCCAGGGATCTATTTGCATCTCTAAAAAGAAGAATGAAAATTTAAGATTTTTTTTCAGAATCCCTTATCTCTTAGCAAAATTATTAGTAGGGGTAGGGAAGGATGGTGGAAGAGGCCTACCCTTCAACACATCAAAAACTTTTAGAAATTCTGGATTTTAGACTTAAGAATTCTTATTACTCATTGAATCAAGTAAATGAAGCCTTTTCTAAGATGACCAACTAAAGGTAACTATAAGTAATGATTGTTCCAAACAGGCAATGTTAGTAAATCAATATATTTTCACCATGTATTTCTTGCCTTTTCTAGTTAAAAATTTAGCTGCCTTTTTGTAAGATACCAATCTTTTCCTCAAACTAAAACATTCAGCTCCCCAAAACATTAGTCTGTGGACCTCTAAAGATTCCTCACCCTTGTTTCCAGAAGGTTCATAATATCAAGTAGTCTTATAAATGCATAAAGACACTACTTGTTTTTTCACTGTTTGACAACTATAATGTATTTGTAATGCTTCTACAACAGTAAATAAAACTGCTGACTTCTCAGGATGAATCAGACTGTGGTACCAAGTTATACCAGCAGTTGTTTTACTTTTCACTGTCACTTGCAGTTTCAAAAAGCTTATTTTGTTTAAGCTTGTCCTTGATGGAGCAGTGAAGATTTATTTTAATAAACACTGATCCTTATTTTTCATTTGCTGAAAGTGAAAAAAATTTCTAAACAGTAACTTATGTTTATGTCCATAAAAATCTTGTAATTTAGTTGTGAGCTAAATAGGCTGCACATCATAGAATACCTCTTTTATATCAAACTATAAATATCACAAATGTACAAAGTGGGCCTACTTAGAAAATGAACAAGTATTTGTTGTCAATGACAAAATTCAAGTTTCTACACTAAAAATTCAAATTTTGGAAACACATGTACCTTTTGCTATGTATGTAATTACAGATTCTCAGTATTTGAAGACTTTTTGGTAAGACTGGTGGTGATATTAACAAAATGTTATGGATATTATAAAAAAGTGCACCCAGTATTTCCTAATTCACAATTGCAAATTATAAATCATGTACTGATGCAACAATGAGTATTAATGCAACCATTTGGGATACTATATATCCAGTTGTACATAATTCATGAATTTAATGCTTGTGTCATTTAATGATATATTAAAGACTATCCACAATTATCTTCTTTTTGTTTTTTGGTACTGGGAATTGAACTCAGGACCTTGTACTTGCCAGGCAAGTGCTTATGCCACTGAGGTATGTTCCGAGGCCCACAATTATCTGAAATGTTTAAAAACACTATTTTGTCCACCTATATATCTCCATTAGATTAAGCTATCTTCTTATTGCTTCTTCAAAAGTACAATAATTGAAAAGGACATGTGAAAATCTACTTGTATCTTATTGAGTTAGATGAAAAGATGTACAAAATTATAATTAGAGACATATTTTTTACCCAATAAAAAAGAGAAAATAAAGTGTTACAAAAAATAGTTACTTCTCTGGCATTTAGACTAACAGAATAGCTCAAAATTAGGAGTGATCATGTCGTCTACCAGGCAGATGACAGTGACATTGTTAAACATCTTACACTGCTTAGGTCAATCCACAACAAAGAATTATACAGATCAAAATATTAATAGTTTCAAGGTTTAGAAACCCTGTGTTAACAATTCCCTGGGCACATGCACAAGTGTGTATATACAAACACATACATATTTAATTCTCAACTTTAATTTCTAAAACAGTAAATATCAATATAAACCACAGAAACAAATATTTTAAGATCTTGAAGATCCTAGAGAATATTTTCAACTGTTTTAATTACAGCAACAAGAAACTCCAAATAATTTATTTGCTTCTGTATTTTTCTAAAAGTACATTGAAACATATATCTACATACATGACCTAATGCTATACATAGTATCATGCAATCTACCTGGAATAGTAGTATAGGTTTTTAAAAACTCCCCTGGCCAGGCATGATGGGACAGGCCTGTAATCTCACCACTTGGGATGTAGAGGTAAGAGAATCACCTGGAGTTCAAGGCCAGCCTGGGCTACAAAGTAAGTTCAATGCCAGCCTGAACTGCACAGTGAAACCATGCCTCAAAAAGAAAAAAAGCTTACCTGTACTTTATGTGGTAATATATTGCTAAGGTCACACTGTGGAAGGAAAAAAAATTGTTTGTAAGGGCTGATTTTATCATTTGTTGAAACTAAAGACAATTCCTTGGAGTGGGGCAAGGTGTAGAAGCCTTAGAGTCCGCCAGTTTGAGGACAGCACCACATGAGCACTTTTCATTGTTTAAGTATTTTTGGCATTTAGCCAACATACACACCAATTATTAGGCACCTTTCTTTTGACTATAGACTATTATGTATTTCCCTGTCATTTATCTTTTTACCCATAAAATCTCACACACTGGGAAAGTTCTATATATTTGTTCATATGAGTAAATATAAACCACATCATAGTTTTTAAAAGTTAGAAGGCTGTGCATTTATTTCAGTTTATTTACTTTATTATTCACCCACTCATCATTTTTCTATTATTTCTCTAAAAGTAAATATAAAATGCTCCATACCAAATAAAAGTGAATCACTTTTTCAAAATTAGAAAACTTAGTAAAACAAGTGCCCATGAAACTGATGATATCTTTTGCCATCCTGAAATACTCAGTGATGATAATAATACAATATGCATTGTATATTCACGGCCAGCATTTCTACAACTCTTCAGATAATGCATTGTTGTATTTCTAAATTATGCAAATGTGCTGCATATTAGGGAGAAAAGAGGTTCCCTCAGGTGAGTTATATGCTTCTGTGTGCCCTCACTGGCTAGAATGATGCTTAACATCATCAAAAGAATGTGAATCTGAATTTTCGAAGAAGTCTAGATATTATTTTAAATTTGAAACAATCTAACCTTATAAGCATTAAATATAAGCATTTTGATAGTGTTTCAAACAGTTTTTACCTCCAGTTTAATCATAAGCTGACAACATAAACTGAAAAAGTGCACCAAATCTTAAAATTTCATCCAACAACCCATTATTAAATATGAGCTTTCTCAATGTCCCAGCAAACAGTCAGAAGCAGTTCTATATTCATATTAAGCAGTGATTTCCAAACATTACTGTACACTGGAATCACCCTAGGAGCCTTAAAAATGATCCTAAATTCTGATTAAGTGGCACAGGGTATAATTTGGTATGAAGAGCATTTTAAAATTCCTCAAAGTGATTACAATGTGCACCAAAGTTTGGAAATGAGTTAATAGGATCAGAATCACCTAGAATGCTTTTGTCTGTAATTACACCTCAGCCTCATCCCTGGTTGCCTAGTATGCTAATGTGAGCCTACAGATGGAGAGAAGGGGCAGGGGTGAGGAAAATGCATGTTTGCAGATAGATATTCTGAAAAAGTTGCTAAGGGATTCTAATAGGTTTTTCGCATCTTATTGAGAATAGTGTGATGTTACCCCATAATAAACACTTAAAGAATATTTCTTAAATGCCTTCTTGTCTTATTACTTACTAAACTTTCATTTGAAAGATAGTGATTATTTAAAAACATGGAATGAAGTCCACTAAAGCTTTCTATAAACTGAAAAAGAAGAATTTGAAAAGTATTCAATAAAAAGCACCTCTTCTTTTTAAGTGTAACAGTGTCTCAAAACATAAATACATGGAATAAAGAGGTACACATTTCCTGGAATTTATTTGATAGCTGCTGTTGCCTCTTACTTTGGCATCTGAGGTTAAAACAAAAATTGAAAATTCACATTTTCAAATCAATTATATAGGTGGCCCCAATGTTGTATCATAAACAAGGTGAATAATCACATGGCTGAAAATACTAAGCTTGACTGAGATGTCTTAGCAGTAGGAGATCTGTCACTCAGGCCTCTGCTGCATTCCTGTACTCACGACTGCACTGTGTTTCTCCGATTAGGCTGGCTGAGGGTGCTGTCATCTAGCAATATGTTTGAGCATGAGCTGTACTTCCTAGAAAGCTGCCCAGGAAATACCTGAAGGGAGAGGGAAGTAGAAGAAAATGTCCAGTAAGTTAAACCCATAAAAAGTGGAGGCTTTCCCTTAGTTGCAATATCAAATGACACAGCATTAAGGTATTTCTTACACTTCAAAACAGTTTGAGAACAGTATCTATCATGTGTGTGGCTCCACAGGAAACTCCCCAGGAGGAGGCTGATTAGTTGCAAGGTTATGTGAGAAATGAATTATAAAATGCCATGTTTCTTATGGTACCTATCATCAAATTGACAAGCACTTAGTGTAAATCCCTTTATAAATATTATGAACACTATAAAATAAGATTTTAGAGATTTCTCTTAAACAACATAAAAGAGTTGAAATTTTTTTTTATTTCTACTATTTAATAACCAGAATCAAATGCAAAGCTTTAATAATATTGGCACAATATTAGCAGTTTACTATGACAAAGAAAAGTCTAATATTTAACTGACTTGTTAACTGATTGATATTTAGTGTGTTAGTGTGCTGAAACAAATATTTGAGAGTCCAAGGACGAACTCAGCCATGAACAAGCCAGGGCCAAAGGTCTCTAGGCCTGCTTCATTATACAGAGTGTAGAATCACTACTTTAAGCTTCCCTGACAATTAAAACAGATGATAAAAATAACTTTGCGGATTTAATGTTCAGTTCAATTCAGATAATTCACCATGACATTAGTGATATGGAAAACCTCAGCCACTCAAAGTTGAATTGTTATTAATTGTTCACTCTAAGCTCTCTGGCACACATTGGGATACGTTCTTGTCTCACTCACGCTTGAAAGAGAGTTTTGCCGGGTATATCAGTCTGGGTTGGAATTTGTTTTCTTATAAGACTTGAAGTACTTTGCTCACAGAAAGGTTATTCCTTTTATTTCTTCATATTTTTTAATCCTTTGTAGCTCTTTTGTTTCATAATTTATTAAGAAACAAAAGCAATGAGACAGTTTCAAATCAAATTAGTAGGACAGTTTCAATAATTAACACATTACATACTATCTTCCTAGTGGTTATTTGTTATACAAGATGCAGACATGATATCCTATTTACAAACACTATTAGAACAAATCCTTCTATTCATTGAATTGAGAGAATGTAGCTGTATATCTATCCTAACTATTTTGAATACACAGATACAAAATGGTCATTCATCTGTTTCCCCTTTTTTGTTTAGTTCCATCATTTAAATATTATAGGTATGTGAACTCAGCAAAATATTCCAAAAGAGTCCAGTAGTCCATAATAGTATTGGGTCTTCCACATGATTGACAATGTCAGAAGTGGTTGACCTGAGTCCCCTATAGCTCAACATAACAAAATGGCTTTACTTCTTATACTTCATTTTACACTTTTCTGCTGGATGGTTAAGACAAGATAAAGCAAGACCTATGTAACAAGAACTTAGCTTTTGGATTTGATAAGGTCAGTGAAATCCCTTCAGTATTTATCCTGAGACCCTGTACCTCAGTTGGTAGATCCTTTATCAGTGTCAGCCATGTGCATGAGTCATGGCCATTGCTTGACCAATTTGCTCTCTGTGAAAGCCTGAGAGAATGTTTTCTCTCCATGACTATCCTCAGGCACACTCTACATCATTGATCACTTTCTTCTTTGGCCCCATAATCTCCTTGCTGAGAAAATTTGGGACACAACTGAGTTATATGATGTTACACTACAGGTTCTCATTTGTCCTGAGTCTTAATTGACCTTGGAAGGCTAGGGCCAAAATGTTGGCTGCTCTTGTGGCCATTCTTTTTCTCTAATTTTTGATCTGAAAGCTTAGGTTTTTAATCTTCTAGAACAGAAGCTTATTATTATTACCATGCAGCCTAGGTTGTTGAGCTGAACCTCACTATCTGTCTGAATATCAAACATCTTAGGCATAATATGGAACTGGTATTTTTTATCAAGTATTGACACATTAAAGTTTAAGTCCCTACAGAAAATGATGAAAAAAATTTAAAAAGTTAAAATATATTTAAAAATAGGAAGAAACAACTATGTATATTTACACATAATTCCAGAAATCTAACCATATACAGCATTGTAGCAGGACAGTCCCACATTACTCCTTTTCATGTCTCCCGCCCTCATTCACCACTCCCTTTGATTTTATTTTTTTCCATAATTTTATTGAGAAACAAATAGCAATGAGACAGTTTCAAACCTAATTGGTAGGACAGTTTCAATAATTAACACATCACATACATTCTTCCTAGTGGTTAATTGCT
>NW_004524906.1:1022820-1027344 GCF_000260255.1 Octodon degus
TGAGATGTGTTAATTATTGAAACTGTCCTACCAATTTGGTTTGAAACTGTCTCATTGCTATTTGTTTCTCAATAAAATTATGGGAAGAAAGATATACTCATAAGTGAAATAAACCAGACACACATGTATAAATATTGTATAGTTTCTCTAGTATAAGAACTCAAAAGAAGAAATACAAATAGAAAGGTATAATAAAAAATTCATTTTTAGATTCTAGGACTGCTATTAATTCTGTTTTGAGACCTATGAAGGCTATAGAACTAAAAGAAAACACTCATGTTCCAATAAGTACACATATATTAAGTCCTTTCTATAGTCCAGCAAAGCAGAAATTCTGTCCTAACAGTAGCCTTTTTGTTCATAAAGCTTCAGCCATTTTGTTCTCTGCTACTGAACTCAGGTAAATTACATGATTTGTCATCAAACTGAAACTTGCATGAATGTGCTAAAAACAAATTTACTACATACAACTATACTCACCACAAGATATCCATTGCATCATGGCCTTCAGCTAAAGCTTATCTAGCTTTTGTAGCTTCTATTTGCCACACTATGAAAAAGACAAACTCTGTGATCAGTGCCTCAGACTTTGGATATTATTAATTTCTTCTGAGCTATTGGCTACTGTTGACTCAATTCTCCCACAACTGCAACATTAGTACATTTGAGAGGAGAAGGGTTATAGCCTGCTCATTCCTGCCTGCTGTTGATTCATGGTCCTTTCTTCAGAGTCCATCAATGCATCTGTGTAACTCGTGTTCTGTATACATTCATGAAGTTCCACTACAGTGAACATATGAAAGAAATGTTGTATACTGCTTGTTAGCTCTGAAGAACTTGCAGACACCTTCAGTGGCTTAGAAGAGGAAGGGCTTACCAAATGAGAGTGGCACCAACAAAGTTCCGCTACTCTTTTCCCTGTTAGCAAGGACTCCAGAGATCAGAGAAAGGAAGAGAGAAAATGAGAAGGAGAGGAAGAGAAAGAGAGACATAGAGAGTCCGACAGGGATAGAGACTGAGACAAAGAGACAGAAAGACAGACATACAGAAAAAGAAAGAGAAACCATATTGGATGGGAAAAGGAATCTCTCCACCCATTCCAGCTATGCACTATGTCAAAGGATACATGAAGAGTATCTTAATATGAATAAGATGACAAACTGTGACCTTGACATCAAGATACTCACCCTAAACTTTAGAAGGCAGGAATATCAAAGACAGGAGTCTCAGCTAGACTAAATCCAATTTGAGATATTACCTCTGCTAGAACACTAGACACACACACACACACACACACACACACACAACACACACACACACACACACACACACACAAGGCCCAGTTCAGTACAGTAGAAAGAGAATGACTGGGAGCAGTCCTCTGCTGTATAACCATGCAGCTGCATGTTCACACTCAATATGCATAAAATCAGAGCCCATCAGACCAATTTTCACACACAGGCAACTGTCTTAATCTGGAGAAGGCAGGCTCAGGGATCTGGAACTTTTCTTGTATGTTCTGGTTAGTCTAACAACAGATGTTCATAAAAATGTGAAGAAAGATGAAGAAGAGCAAGCATTTGAGTAAGATTGAGCCCATAACTTTGTAAGTAGACCAGATGTTCTGATGAAAAATTGGAGAGAGACCAGCACAAGCAAACATACAACGTGTGACTCAAGCTGAAGCTGTAACTCTGCCTGAGCTATAGCCCAAAGAGTGTATCAGTACTCATACATTTATTTCAAAAGCCAATCATATACCCTTAGAAAAGGGACTGGAACTTATGGGTGTTAAAAAGCCAAAAGATATGCACTGTACTATCTTTTTCTGGTGCTAAGCTTATAGGATACTTGGCAAAAATAAGAAAATATTTCAACTTATCAAGCATATCATTACCATAACACATCCAAACCTACAGATTATGGATAGGCAATATGAACTTTTATACTATAGCTGAAGATAAAGTAATATAGTTTCATGCTTACTTCCATCTTCTGTCATGTATTATAATACATTAAAATTATATTATATACATTAGAATTATAGTACATTAGAAATACGTTCGAAGATCCAGTCCTAGCCCAGGCCTGCTGCAAAAAGGAGGAAGAACTGCCATTGTGTGGATGGACCTGCCAGAGGAGGAGAGAAGGTGGAGCAGCGCAGACCTGGGAGAGGCAACTGCAGTGACCCATTCACATGCCAGAGGGCTCCCTGGTGTGAAGTTGGGTTCACATCTGCTCTCCTAACACAAAGTAAATAAGGTTATATATGTGGAAACTATAAAAGATGAAAGGTGTAAGAAAATATATGATTATTATGTTTTACACATTATAATAAATTCATAGGAAAGTTTAAAAAAAGAAATACATTAGAAAATTCACCAAAACCTTTCAAACTCACATGTCCTCAAGTGGAATGTCCCTGAGGATCTGGCAGAAGTCAACATTCCATATAGCCTCATCATGCCAAGCTTTGCAGGAAAGGAGAATGGCTCCCAAGACAATCCTTTTCCAGTTAGTAGGACAGACATCCATGTCAGCATAAGATAAAAGCCTTTCTAAATAAATCTGCAGAGAGACCACTGTTCTGTGATTTTGGCTCTAAGCGCTATGTTAAGAATTTAACTGTTATGAATGATAGTTATGACCAGAAAGTGAAGTAACTTTTACTTTTGAGTACCACAGAATATTTTTTTCATCTAAAGTAAAAACATCAGGCCACAGTTGGAAATCGACATCTCTGCTGCCCATGTAAATTTACTGTTCCATTTTGATGGCAAAAATTCCTGGACATCTCAGCAAAGGTCATCCAGAAGAAAAGCACTATTATTCATGAAGATCCCAGACACAGGCTTGCCATAAAGTTGTTCAATAAATACTGAGTGCTCCAACATTCAATGTGGTAAACCCACCTGGCAGTTTTTAGAGTAGCTTTAGGTGTGTCATGGCCAAATGTAATACCCAAATTATTGCACGTTTTTATCTTCTTTGCTCAGTACTAACACTTCTGAGGCACTAGGTGAAGAACTTGTAAGACTGTCTTCCAGTGGCTGCTGAGCAGTGTAGTATGCCAAGCACAGGACTGTATAGTTGTAAAGTTTTCCCCAAACTCAGTGCCTTTATAAGAAACCCACGTGTGCAACAGGATGGTCCTTCTTACGAGATTACTCTTCCCACTACTCATGAAAATAAATTCTTTCTCTTGATATAACCTGCAACTTTGTTGATTTTGTTGGTTTTAGGGTAGGAATAACAGAGCTGACAAGATGTATCTCTCAGATACCTAAACTTCCAGGCTCTATGTGAGACAATATCATTCACTTTTTTTTTTTACCCACTCAAACAGTTATTCTACAAAGAACTGGGTGAACCTAACAATTTAGCAAAGATTACAGAGCTGTGATTTGTTTTGACTTTAAAGGGTGCCCTGCAGAGGAATATCCAGTCATCCATGGAGACAATTCAATCTTATTTTCTAGGCCAAAGCTGACACGAAAGACTGCAGATGCTTAAGTCCCTCGTATGAAATGGTAAAGTGTTTTCATATAACCTATGTATATCCTCCCACATAATTTAAATCATTTCTAGGTTACTTGAAGTACACAATTCAATGTAAATACCACATAAATGTTTTATATTATATTGGTAAACATTTCGGGAAAAGGAAGAAGACATATTTTTTTTCACCAAATGATTTCAATCCACTGTTGGTAGAAATTATAGGTGCAGAAATTTTGAACATGGAGGGGAGATCATGTATGCTATTTGAACTCTTTGTATCAAGACAAGAAAAGTGCCAGTTTTAAGAGAAAGTTGTCAGACCAGAAGTTCAGATTAGGTAATGTTCTGCAAATACAACTATTTTTCACTTCCCAAAACCTGCCCCTTCAAGTATTCAAAAGATGATCCTCTCTCATAGACTCAACACTTTTCTTTATAGGAGTGATTGAATGGCAGTGAACAAGTATCAGTTATTCCTCAACCTCTCTGTTATGGTTTGTGTTTAGATAGTCCCCCAAATACTCATGCAGTCATAGACTGGACTTTTTCAGAGGTGGTTATATCTAGAGTGCTTGTAGCTGGAGTTGATTCATGTTGCAATATTAAGATCAAGGGCACTAGAGTTAAGAGTGGGAGTGTTAACCATCTCAGTATCCTGGATAAGATAGAAGGAACAGAAAGAGCTGTAGTCATTCCTTGTTTGTTTTTCTACCTCCTGTCCACAGCCATGAACTGTGACTTCTCTGTGATGCCCCTTTGACATTCCTCCCTGCATTATACCCAACCAATTATGGAGTGAAGCTCTATGAACTGTGAGCCAAAGAAACCTTTTCTCCTTTAACTTTAGGTGTTGGATATTTTGCTTAAGCAACAAGAAACTATGAATTTAGGACCATAGAAATGAGGTTATTGCTCTGATGCTACATGTCCATGTCATTTAAGAGCCTTTAGGAATGGTTTATGGGAAGAGATTGCAAAGGTTTAGAGATGACAGCTAAAAGTACAGCTGAAATGGCTTAGGCT
>NW_004524906.1:1027588-1029438 GCF_000260255.1 Octodon degus
TTTTTTTTTTTTGTGGAACTGGGGATTGAACTCAGATCCTTGCATTTGCCAGGGAAACGCTTATTCTACTGAGCCATCTCCCTGGCCCACCCACTTTGATTTTAAACAAACATCTACCTGAGAGATAGCATGGCAGCAATGGCATGACATGACAAACAGCACGTATTCAGAAGATCAGAATGACAGGCACTACAAGCATGAACCTACTATTACAAATTGCCTTCAGTGCACTTGCATAGTGTCAGCATATATAGTTAGTCAGAGTGAGAGTCCTTCCAATTAACTGCTAGGTTCAAAAAGCTTCTAAAGATTCTCATGATCATTGCCTTATCCATCTTGTACATATAACTGTATGGCTTTGCCTCTGTCATGTTTCCTAGCTTTTCTCCTTGTTCTCTTTTTATTATCTATTCCTCAAGTTCTTGCATTCCTTTTAACTGAATTATATCTTTTTATGTGTATTTCTTCTTTTGAGTTCTTATACTAAGGAGACTATATGACATTTACACATATGTATCTGCTTTATTTCACTTATGAGTATATCTTCAAGTGGTATCCACTTAAATATGAAGGCTTTGAGTTTATCATTCTTTGTAGCTGAGTAATACTCCATTGTATAAAAATACCACATCTTTTTCATCCATTCCTCAGGTGATGGACATCTTGGTTGATTCCAAGATTTGGCTATCACAAATTGTGCTGATATAAACATAGGTATACATATATCACTATGATATGATGTTTTCAGATCCTCTTGGAAAATTTCCAGCAGGTAAGTAGGTGGTTTAAATGGGATTTCCAGTCTTAGTTTTAGTTTCCAGCATGTAGACAGCCAGTTTTTCCAGCACCATCTGTTAAAGAGGCTATCTTTCTTCCAGTGAGTATGATTGGCCCCTTTGTCAAATGTAAGGTGGCTGAGTGTGTTCATAGAGGCTTCAGAGTCTTCTAATCTATTCCATTGATCCTCAGGTTTATTTCATTGGCAGTACCATGCTGATTTTATCACAGGAGCCTTGTAGTAATTTCAGGTCAGGAATTGTAATGCCTCCTGCCTTGTCTTTGTTTCCCAGGAATTCATTTGCTATTCTAGGTCTTTTCTAGTGCCAGATAAATTTTAGGAATGATTTCTCTAGGTCTGTGAGGTATGTTGGTGGTAGTTTTATAGGGATTGCATTACATCTATATAGCAATTTGGGATTTGGCCATCTTCACAAGGTTGGTTGTTCCAGGAGCATGGAATATCTTTCCATTTTCTGAAATCCTCTATGATCTCTTTTATAAGAGTACTGCAATTGTCCTTGGAAAGATATTTGACTTCTTTAGTTAGATTAATTAAAAGGTATATCATTTTCCTTGGTGCTGTTGTAAAAGGTATTGTTTCTCTAATTTCTCAGTGTGTTTGTTATCTGTGTAAAGGAATGCTCTTGACTTTTGGGTAATGACTTTGTATCCTACTATGTTACTGAATTTGTATGTTAATTCTAGTAGCTTCTTGGTGGAGTTTATGAGTCTTCCAAGTAAAGTATCATATCATCTGCAAATAATGATAATTTAACTTCTTCTTTACCTATTATTATTCCTTTTATTTCTCCCTCTGAGCTAATGACTCTAGCTAATGATTCCAGAACTATATTGAATAGGAGTAGTGATAAAGGACACTCTTGCTTTCTACCAAATCTAAGAGTAAAAGATTTCAGTTTTTGCCCCATTTAGAATTATGTTAGCCATTGGGTTTTCTTAAGTGGCTTTTATCAGATTGAAGTAGAGGTCATCTGTTCCAATTTTCTGTAAGACTTTGAACATGAATGAGTGTTGGACTTTGTCAAAAGCCTTTTCTGCATCAATTGAGA
>NW_004524906.1:1039245-1048978 GCF_000260255.1 Octodon degus
CACAAAAGATTTGACCAAACATTAAGAAAAATAAGTAGGGTTACAGAAAATTACTACAGGTCTGATTGTCATCCTAAAGAAATCAGGATACAATAAATTTACACTATATGCACACACTGACCAAATTTTTATGAAATATCAAAGGAATATGATAGTTGCACCAATTTAGAACACTATAAATCATAAAGCTAGTGGGAGCTAGGCTAATGTGGTTTGAACCCTGTAGTCATGAGATCAAAGTGGTGATTTTATTTATAACTTTTAAAATTTATTGACATGGGTTGAGCTGACATCAAAGTCCAGACTTGGTGGCACATGCCTGTAATCCCAGTGATGGGGAGGCTGACAACAAGAGGATCACTATGAGTCTGAGTTGCATAGTGTGACCCTGTAACAACCAAATACATTAAAAAATTGTTGACATTATTATCTAATTACAGCCAAAATCCTATCATTTCTCTTTGAAACATTGTCTATTGAACAAGAGAAAAGGCACAAAGTAGCATGGAGAATAACAATCCCTGACTTCTTAATCATGTGGAATACTGTGCTGATAAAGAGGTGATAAAAGGTATTAGCACAAAGTGCACAAGTGCTCAAGCACTGCCACTTAAAAGAAAATATATAATTACATCGTAAAAGTACAGTGTGTACATGGAAAGTTAAAAATTTGAAGCCAGTGTATGGGTTCTTCTAAATACTTTCTATAATTTATCACATAAAATAGCAAAGGTTTTCAGCCCTAACTTTGATGAGGTAAAAGCATCTTACCATGTGTTTGAGACTTGCTTAGGAACATCGTGCTTGCCCTTGGATGGTCAGAAGGGTTTGATTCCAAAGCTATGTCTAGAGAGGCAAAAAGATGTGATGATTTAATTCATCAGAAAAGTAAATGTTTTTTTTTTAAAAGAGACACAAAAGAGCTAAAAACAGGGAGAACAGAGAGAAAAAATCTCTAGAGATAAAAATAAAAAAAAAGAGCAAAAACAAAAAAATAAAAAGACCACACGGGAAAACTAAAAAGATAGAGGCTCTAAAAACACAAATAGAATAAAACAAGCAATGTCTCAGACTTGCAAAGAGTTAACAGAGTTTTGCGCCTTAACTGTGGGAAATTATTTTTAAAAAAACGTTGTGCTTCCTGTTATCTTCTCTAAAAAATGTATTCTTTCTCTTGGCTCAAGGCTGTTCAACAATAAATAAGTATTTCTTGTCAAGGCAGCAAGCTAACATGAACTCCCTACCCAACCATCTCCTGTAACGTAGTCAGCTTAAGATGTATCTTGTATAAATATGCACTTATCACTAAGCTGTGAAAGACCCTTTAGTTATGAACAATTTGCAGCTGCGTCAAATGAATGTAGTTTTCTGTTGTTCCGTGCTAGATAACAAATTCGATTGCCAAACTGGATGTGATTTCTGTTATAAATACCCCTCTGTTATCTACATTCGGGGCCGATCAGCCTTCTCCTGCATGAGAAGTGACTATCGGACCTGAGCTCAGTAAATAAAAGGCTCTACTCAAATTTATATCTGGCTGATCTGGTTACTATGCAGAGTTGACCCATAACAAGATTTATTGTTCTAAATTTGTACTTCAGTAATCTAAAGTAGCATTGAAATAAATCAGATTCACTTTTAAATGAATATGTACCCTCTCCTCTCTGACTTATCCAATAGAAATAAAAACATCTCTTTCTGTGCTGGTATTATTAACACATTTCAGAAACAAGTGTCAAGTAACAACTTCTACTCTGATATCTTGGATTCATTGTCAGATACCAATTCAATGTAACAAACATAGAAAAACAGCAAATATTCTCTAGACATTCAATTTCATGTTCAATCCTAGCAGCATTCAACAAATGAACTCATTCTCTAAGCTGTGCTATTTGCTGGCTGTGCACCATGGCAGATTTTAAGCTACTTAAAAATCTAACTCCTTAGTCTACAAACACTTCCCAGATAGAAATTGATTATTTAATTATTTTCTCAATTTCCAAGGCTATACACATTTTTGACCCTTGCTTCTGCCCCCTAGTCCACAGTGAAACCAACTTGGGACAATGTTCTATTTAGTAAAAACTATACAGCTTTTTAACTTTTGTAATGAATAATTTGCCATTATATGGGATAATAAAAGTCATTGTAGGGGTAGCTATGACCCTATTAAGTAATTTCAAACTGCTCAATCTTCTAAAAAGCTGCACCAAGATTCAGATACAATAGTGGTTAAGTAGTTATTTCCTTAACCACATGTTAAAAAATATTTTGCTTCATAAAAAGGGAGTACAGTGGTCAACTCAATATACCCCATATCTCTAGCCCTGCCAAAGTCAAGATGGATACTGATAGAATGAAAAGTAATTATTCTAGTGGATTAAGAATGCCTAACTCAGGCAGGCCAAATAGCTCAGGGGATTAAATTGCATGCAAGTAGGCTCAGGGGCCAGGGGTTCAATTTCCAGGCCTTCTGTTCTGGTTCCGCCCCGGGACGCACTAAGAATGCAATTGAGACTGGGCATGGTGGCCTGTGCTTGTAATCCCAGCTCTTGGGAGACTATAAACAGGCAAATCACTACAAGTCTGATCTAGTAGTGAGACTCTGAACACTCTGTAGGCCCTTCCCTAAAAAACATACAAAAATAAAAAATAAAAAAAGATGCTACAAGAATGCATAACACTTCAGCACCCAGAAACGGCATGTGTGTGGGAACTTCCATGCCCACTAGATTTTACTCCATTGGTGCCCAGGCCAGGTGTGTAGGACCTTCTGTGTGCTTGCCAGAATGTCCTCCATTGGACAGGCCTGGTGTGGAACCCTATAGCAATACTTCCTGCAGAGCAGCAAGGAGTGAAACCCACCCAACTAATTCAGGAGCAGAACATCTTGCCAGAGGGGCACATGGGTCCACTTCTACAGGCTGCAGCAGCAAGAAGCAAAGCACAGCAACCAGACCCAAGCCAACCTGGATGAGTTCAAACTTGGTAGATCTGCACCTGGTAAGATGAGACACTTTGCAAGACCCAGATCTATGAATGCATCTTCTCTCTTTCTCTCTTGATTGAACGAGGAGGCAACAGGCAACTGGGGTGAACTAGTCAGCCTGGAAGACCACATGGGCAAAAAGGCAGGTGATCAGACAGAACCAAGGGGAACTAATTTAATTACAAATTCCCAATCTAATATCTGCTTAGCTATACAATCATAATGTTGGTTCTAAGGTCTAAAAGGCAAACCTATTAGATACAAAAGTTTTTCAACTGCTAAATCTAACTACCACTTGCTAGGGTTCCTAATTATAATTCTGTAAATATAAAACTGTAACTTCCTTAACCACATAATCTCTCTTGGGTAATAATGTCATAAATGCTAAGGTGATAACTGCACTAAAGCTCACACCAAAAGGCAGAAAACATTGCTATATAAAATGACAAGAAAAGGAACAAAATGCAGTCTCAGGCCCTGAGCCCACCTAGAACAAATGCAGGAGACACCAGCATAGAAGAAATTGGAAGTAACATACCTGAAATCTTTGAAATAATAGCATCAGAAGTAAAGAAACAACTGCAGAAAGGGATAAAGGAAATTAGATCAGAAATAATATCTAAAGTTAAAAAAAGAAACAATAAGTATAAGGAAAGAATTACTAAGTGCTTCTAGAGCAAACACTGATAAAAAATCAAGGAGAATATAAAATCGATGGAATTGTTGAATGAGCAATATAGGAAAGAAAAAGAACACATGAAGCACATTCAAAGATATGTACAGGAAATTAAAATGTCAATCACAAACTGGCAAACCCTTTTGAATAAAAGTGAAGATATAGCTTTAGAACTTGAAGACACCATTTCAGCTATTAGAAGGTAAGAAAAGATCCCTTAAAAACAACTAGGATGCAGGAAAAAAATAATTCAACATCTGTAAGATGATGCAAAGATGAACAACATAAGCATAATATGCATCAACAAGAAAGAAGGAGTCAATACAAATGATATAAAAAGAATATGGGCAGAAGTAATAGCAGAACGTTTTCAAAATATGGGGAAACAATCTGACATTCAGGTGTCTGAAGCATATAGCAATCCAAACAATATCAACCCAATTAAAAACACACCCAGATATATAAAAATCAAGATCCAAGAAACCCAGCAAAAGAACAATATACTAAAAGTCACTAGATAAAAGAAACATATCACATTTAAAGGAAAACATATCAGAATAATGGCAGATTTCTCTTCATGAACCATCAAGTCAAGAAAAACACGGAGCAGAGTACTTCAAGTCCTCAAAAAAAAAATTCCAACCCAGACTAATATACCCTGCAAAACTCTATTTCAAGTTTGATGGAGAAGTGAAATACTTCCATGACAAAGAACCACTAAAAAATTTCATGATGATGAAGCCAACCAGACAACTAAAAGATATTCTAGAAAGGGACCAAAATGACCGCAACTCTATGAATGATAAGGGAAAGAACCCACCAAATAGGGCAAACAATTAAATACAGGAGAAAAGGGGGTATACAACAACAGATAAATAATGTGTCAATCATAAGTCAGTATATCTCAATTATAATCATCAATGTAAATGGACTCATTTCACCAATTGAAAGAAACAGACTGGCATAATGCATTGGGAAGCAAAATCCAACAATATGGCATATACGAGAAACACACTTAACACATAAAAAATTTCATAGGCTGAAAGTCAAAAGATGAAAAACAATACCATATGCCCCAACACCTCAGAAAAAAGCAGGGACAGCAATCCAGTTGGCAGACAGTCTGAACTTCAAGCCAAGAATGATCAAATTACATAAAGAAGGCCACTGCATACTGGTTAGCAGAAAAATTCAAGATAAACAGGTAGCACTCATAAATATGTACTCATCAAACATGGGAACATCAAATGATATAAGATAAATCTTAATGGACATGAAAAATCTAATATCAAATACCAAAATCTTAACAGGATATCTTAACAGCCTCTTACCCCAAAAATATAGGTCAAGCAGAAAAAAACTAGCAAAGAATTACAACTGAACAAAGAAGTTGGAGCAAATGGACTTATTGCACATATACAGAGTGTTCCACCTACCACAGCTGAATGCATATTTTTTTCAGCTGCACATGGGATATATTCTAAAATAGACCACATACTAGTCCATAGGTTAAGCTTAAGTCTATGCAAGAAAACAGAATTTATCCCATGCATATTATCTGACTACAGTGCAATGAAACTGGAAATAAATTACAAAACAAACCACAAAAACACATAAATACATGGAAATTAAACAACACCCTCTTTAGCAACCAGTGGGCTATAGATGAAATTAAACAGGAAATTAAACAATATCTACAATTCAATGAAAATTCAAGCCCAACTTATTAGAATATATGGGATGCAATAAAAGAAGTTCTTAGAGGACAATTTATACCTGTGAACTCACATGGTAGGAAAACAGAATGTTAACAAATAAACACCATAATGATGCATCTCAAACATCTGGACAGATTCCTAGAAAGGTAAAAATTACCACAATTGAATCAAGAAGATATAGCAACTCTCAATAACACAATAACAGCCAATGAAATTTAAAATGTAATTAAAAAAAAACCTACCAACAAAGAAAAGTTCAAGTTCAGATGGATTCACAGCTGAACTGCAAACAAAATTTACAAAAGATATAATCCCAATACTCCTTAAACTCTTCAATGAAATTGAAAAGGATATTATTCTCCCAAAATAATTCCTGGAGGCAAGTATTATACTGATACGAAAACCAGGGATGGTTGCAACTAAAACAGAACTACAGGCCAATCTCCCTCATGAACATAGATGCAAAAGTCCTCAATAAAATCCTAGCAAATAGAATACAGCAAATCATCAAGAAGATTATGCACTATGACCAGGGAGGATTCATCCCAGGGATGCAAGAATCATTCAACATACACAACTCTATACATGTAATACACTATATCAATAGAGCCAAATCCAAAAATCACATGATCATCTCAATAGATGCAGAAAAGGCTTTTGACAAGGTCCAACACTCACTCATGTTCAAAGTCCTACAGAAAATTGGAATAGATGGCCTCTACCTCAATGTACTCTATTACCACTCCTATTCAATATAGTTCTGGAATCATTAGTTAGACCATTAGACAAGAGAGAGAAATAAAAGAAATAAGAATGTTAAAGAAGAAGTTAAATTATCACTATTCGGAGATGACATGATACCCTACTTAGAAGACAGAAAAAGGTCCACCAAGAAGCTACTAGAATTGATACACAAATTGAGTAGCATAGCAGGATACAGTACCCACAAGTCCATAGCATTCCTCTACACAGATAACAAACACACTGAGAGGGAAATTAGAGAAACAATACCTTTTACAATAGCAGTGAGGAAATGAAATACCTTGGAATTAATCTAACTAACGAGGTCAAAGATCTTTTCAAGGAAAACTACAGTACTCTGAAAAAGGAGATCGTAGAGGATTTTAGAAAATGGAAAGATATTCCATGCTCCTGGATAGGAAGAACCAACATTGTGAAGATGTTCATTCTCCCAAAATTGTTGTACAGATGTAAATGCAATCCCAATTAAACTACCAACAACATACCACACAGACCTAGAGAAATCATACCTAAAATTTATTTGGAACCAAGAAACACCTACAAATAGCAAAGGCAATCCTGGGAAACAAAGGCAAAGCAGGAGGTATTATAGTTCCTGACTTGAAATTATACTACAAATCTACTGTGATAAAATAAGCATAGTATTGCCCAAAAGTTAGACCCAAGGATCAATGGACAAGATTAGAAGATGTAGATGCAACTACAAACACACTCAGCCAGCTTATCTTCGAGAAATGGGACAAACATTCTTACTGGAATAAAGATAGCCTCTTTAACAAATGTTGCTGGCAAAACTGGCTCTCTACATGCTAAAAAGTAAAACTTGACCCTGGTCTATCACCATGTACTAAACTAAAGTCAAAATAAATTAATGACTAAACATTAAAACAGAAACACTAAATCTCCTGGAAGAGAAAGCAAGAGAACTCTTGAAGACATAGGGGTAGGCAAACAGTTCATGAACCAAAAGCAAACTGCATGGGAAATACTTGAAATGATTAACAAGTGGGACCTCTTCTTATTGAGAAGTTTTTTCAAGTCAAAAGAGATTACCAACAAAGTGAAAAGACAACACACAAGCTTTTAAAAAACTTTAACTAATAAGCACTCATACAAAGATCTTCTATCTAGAATTTATAAAGATCTAAAAGCCATTAGGGCCCCACAATTTAAAGACCCAATCCAGACATGCATCTGATATGAATACACACTTCTCAGAGGAAAAAATTCAAGAGGCAAATAAATACGTGGCAAAATGCTCCACATATCACTAGCCATTTGTGACATGCAAATTAAAACAACACTGAGATACCATCTCACCCCAGAAAGAATGGCTATCATAAAGAAATCAACAAACAACAAATGTTGAAGAGGCTGTGGGGAAAAAGGAACACTTTCCACTGCTGGTGGGAATGTAGACTGGTGCAACCATTATGGAAATCAGTGTGGAGACTCCTTAGAAAAGTTGGACTGGAAATCCCATTTAAACCAGCTATTCCTCTACTAGGAATTTTCCCAGAGGATCTGAAAACATCATATCATAGTGATATATGGGTGCCTATGTTTATAGCAGCACAATTTGTGATAGCCAAATCCTGGAAACAACCAAAATGTCTGTCACCTGAGGAATGGATGAAAAAGATGTGGCATTTTTATACAATGGAGTATTACTCAGCTATAAAGAAAAATAAACTCAAAACCTTCATATATAAGTGGATGCCACTTGAAGATATACTCATAAGTGAAATAAAGCAGATCCACATGTGTAAATATAGTATTGTCTCTGTAGTGTAAGAACTCAAAAGAAGAAATAAAAATTGAAACATGTAACAATTAAATTGAAGCAAGTACTTAAGGATTAAACAACAAAGAGAAAGCAAGGAGAAAAGTTAGGAAATATGATGGGGCAAAACCATACATTCATATGAACAAGCTGGTTAAGGCAGTGGTCCTAAGAATCTCCATCAGGTTTTCAAAGATAGCAGTTAATGGATAGAATTCTCACCCTGACTAACTGTATGCTGATATCCGTGAACTAAGCAACTACACTGAGGAAAAAAATGTACAATACTAGAACCATGCTTTAAAAACCTGTCCTTTTTGTCTTCTAAATGCATACTTCTTCTAATGTCATATCAATTATTGCTATAGTCTCTTTAAAGTAAATGTTTGTTTAAAAAATAGGTAATGAAAGAAAACAAGAGACAAAAAATCATAGGATAATCCTAGTACAATGCTACATATGGTTTGATTTCTAAATTTCAGTGTGAAGCCCACCAGGCATATGGAAGCCTTGACCCACCAACTTCTACCTGGTACAGTATCTCTTTCAGTCCTCTACAGCCATCTTTACATCCTATGTCCTTTGTCCAAACCAAGTTTCAACTTAAGGAGTACCAATGAAGAGCTCTATATGTGTGCATGGAAGCAGCATCCCTCACACAGTGCTCTCATGTTTAGGGCTGCTCAGACATCATTTGAACAGAGCCACCATCTTTCACTGCCCTTGTAAAACTGGCCACCTGCCCCAGTCATTGCCCAATGTCACTTTCTCCTGTCACCTCAGTACATTCTTATTATAGGTATATTGTCTGCCCCTGATGCCTCTCACAAAAAGGATTGGTGTAAGGATGTAGGCTGTCTGTGTAGCACCTTCTGTCCCATGTCTAGAACACTGACTGGCTGCTCAGTAACATTTGTTTCAGTCTATTCAAACCTAGTTAATGTTATCCCAATTTTTGCATTTCCTCTAATACTGTTTCTTAACCCAAGACCAGCACTATTTGCAAATGTCTTAGACAGCAGCTGTTCAGAATTAAAGACTTGACATACTGGACTATAAAAAAAGACAAAAACATTAAAGATAAATTCTAATGACCATCAAAAACTTAAAGGTAATTTTTATTTGATATATGGTATTTTAATAGTAAAATACCTTAACTATAAAGTAATTCATGCTATGAGATGAAATTACATAAGAACCAATTCTATAGTAGCAAGTCATGATTTATTAGTTATCAAAATATTATCTCTGTCCCCAGGAAGAAACTTTTATTGGAATTGGGTATAGATTTATTATAGAAGATACCTAATCATAAAATACAGGTGAGTGAGTAGCAGTCCAACTCAACTTGCTGAAGCAAAAAAACAGAATAGGAAGTACTTTCAAATGAAATTTACATTAGCTTTTAGTAATATCACTGATATAACCTGAAGAAATCTTATTCTGAAGTGATTGAGGACAAAAAAAAAAAAACACCACCATTTATGTATCACTTTCCTGTGACAAGTAAAGTTCTTATTCTCTATCAAAGCTCACTAGGCCGGTTCCAGAAAAAAAAAAAAAGCTCACTAGGCATACAAAAGCTTTCTAAGTAATTAAAATAATTTTTCATTGCAGAAGACACTTTTTTGTATTTGAATAGGCATTTTTCAATTTTCAGAAAAAGTGATATAAAATATCTGAAATAAAAGAAAAAAGCAAGCTTCTAATGTACAGTGGTCCCTCATTTACCATGAAGGTTACATTCCAGACACCCCTGCAAGAAGTGAAAATCAGAAAAGCAGTGTCATTATTTTTATTTTAGT
>NW_004524906.1:1049078-1068593 GCF_000260255.1 Octodon degus
AAAACCCTTCTAATGTTCTTAATCATTCTCTAAACTAGTAAGCCTACATGATTTTAATAATACACGTATACTGTATGATACAGTATGTATTCATCCACTAAGAAATACATACTGTAAACAGTGTACTTTATTTTGACTTTATATTCTTTTAATATGTTAGAATTAACATTTTTAATATCTTGTAGCTCAATTTTATTTTACTTTGTAGAGTAAAAGTCGGAGCAAAAACAAACAGAAAAAAGACAGAAACAAGGTAACATGCAACAACACATATATCACAGATTTTCAAAACAGGAATCGCTAGTTAACAATGCTTATTATATTTTTTATTTTTATCACCAATATGTTGCTCAAATTAACAGGCATATTTATGAAATTTTGGACAAATAATTGAATATTAATGCTTGTTTTCAAGAAATATCAAATTTTTTCCTTGTCTTTTTAAAAATTATTTTAAGGAGAGTGTAATAATTGATAAGACACTAGAAATGGCACACACTTAGAAGTCCAAGATCAAAGGTATTCAACTGTGAGTTTTGTATTACACATTGCTGTTCTCAATGTAGTTGCTCAGATTGCATGTATCAGCATACAGAACTAGGCAAGGTGAAAACTGAACATTAACTGCTATTTTCAAAAAACTTGTTGGAAATTATTAGTACAATCACCTCAGCATCCTGTATATATATTTACATGTTTTCCTCCTTTCTTTTTTCCTATCTTTTCTCCTTTCTCTCATCTTCATTGTTCAATACTTAAGTTCAAGTTCTTTCCATTTTACTATATCTACCATAGCTTTCAGGTTTTATTTATTCTTTTATGTTCCTACACTAGGGAGACAATATGATATTTACACTTGTGGGTCTGATTTAGTATAGCCTCTAGTTGCATCTACTTATCTATAAAGGCTTTGATTTTTTCTTAATTTATAGCTGAGTAGTGCTCCATTGTATAAAAATACCACATCTTTTTCATCCATTCCTCAAGTGATGGGCATTTTGGTTGTTTCCAAGATTTGGCTATGACAAATTGTGCTGTTATAAACAGGGGTATACATATATCACTATGATATGATGTTTTCAGTTCTTTTGGGAAAATACCTGGCCCCCCAAATTTAAAGACCCAATCCAAAAATAGGCATCTGAGATAAACACACACTTCTCAGAGGAAGTAGTACAAGTGGCAAATAAATATATAACAAAATGTGCCACAGCACTGGCCACTGGAGAGGGGCTTATGAGATAACTCAGTAGACTAAAGCACCTGCTTAGGCAAGCACAGGGACCATGGTTTGATCCCTGGCACCACATGCCACACCAGCCCCCAGGGCAGGGTGAGCCAGTCAGAGTCCAAGCATGGTGGCTCATGCCTGTAATCCCAGCCCTGGGGAGGCTGAAAGCAGGAGGATCACTAGAAGCCCAAACTTCATAGTGAAACCTTGCAATAACTAAATTCATTTTTTAAAAAATTGAGATACCGTCTCTCCCCAGAAAGAATGGCTATCATAAAGATATCAACTTATAACAAATGTTGGAGAGGCTGTGGGGAAAAAAAGGAACCCTTCTCCACTGCTGGTGGGAATGTAGACTGGTATAACCACTATGGAAATCAGTGTGGAAACTTCTCAAAGAAACTAGGATTGGAAGTCCCATTCAAACCAGCTATTCCCCTTCTGGGTATTTTAATATAAATTCTAGACAGGAATTTTTAAAACCATAATTACTATTCATTTAAATAAATATACAGTACTATATAGCACCACAAAGACCCCTGGTATAGTGAAAAATCCATGATAAATAATTTAGATTAATATTTTGGAAAACCCATGAAACAGTGAACCCATGAAAGTTGAACCATGAAATAGTGAAGGACTACTATACCTCTACTGTATATTTAGCATCTGGTGCTGTTTCTATGGAAACTTGAGAATAATAACCAAATGCTGAAGTTGAGAATTCTTGTCACTTTAGTGAATAGCAACATTTTATTTTCCCTACAGTGCTTTTGATCCAATGTCTTGCTCGATAAACGCTACTGAGGTGAGCTACACCAAGGAAGTGAGCTACATCCCTGGCTGTAAACATTCCATTTTCTAAGACAAATAGAAATGAAAATTTTTTAAAAATGAAAATTAACCATAACATCCAGAAACATAAAACAACACACTCTATGCTTATAAAGTATTTTTGAATATCTCAGATTTAGTGTTTATCATTCTCCTATACTTGCCTAACCTCTTGCAAGTTTCTCCTCAATTCCATTGTCCACCCCATGTTAATTCTGTTCCCAGAAGAAATCCACGGCCTTCATTAGTAAATCCATGCCATTTTTTTACATTTACTTTTATTCTTATCCATTAAAATAAATGTGTACACATATGACAGAGACCTACCTGTTGCTTATGAATTGTATAAAAACATAAATGGAATTAAGTAAGTCTGCAAAGGTTTTGCTCAAGGACTGAATTTGTCACATGCACCACTTCTGTGTCACCCTGTGCTAGAAGTTAGCCAGATGATGTCTTGCACTCTAATTTCTCACTTTTGCTTCTTGCTCAGCAGTACACAGAGAATGCACAGGCTTCCTTTGTATTGAGGAGAGCCGAAGTAATGCACATCATATGATAACATATTACAAATCATAAAAATTATATACTTGTGTTTTCCCCTTTTATTATTACACATATATTATTACATATTCCTCCTCTACTAATTTTTTCTAAGATCAATCAGTGGCTTACTTTACACCACGAAGCAGAGTAAGTTTTGAGAAGTACTTACATGCTTTGTGTTTAAAGGCTCAAAACATAGATTTTTCTTTCTTTAGTGGGTTTTGAATATACTGAAGTTACAAAGGCATGTCCAACACAAGGCTTAATTAATCTAACAAACAAACCAAGAGCCCAACTAAAGTTAAAATGAAGAAGAACTTTAAGATATTTCCTGAATAGTAATGAAATAAATTCTGTCGCTGAAATGAAATAAATGGGCCAACTCTACATACATCTTTCTGATAAAATATTTTCCACTCCAATGGACTTAGTGTTTGTTACACTGTAAACCCAGCTTTCAGAGAGGATGGGGCAGGAGCATTCCAAGTTGAAACCTGGGAAATTTAAGTGATATAGATAGACCCTGTCTCAGAATAAAATTTTTAACAAAGAGCTAGGGATAGAGCTAAATGTGAAGGCCTTGGATTCAAACCACATCACTTCAAATTCAAAACAAAACAATAACAACAAAAAAGGCAGTCTTCATTCAAGAATCATCTTGTTATCTGGATTGTTCACGTTCCAAAATCATAGGGATAAAAATCAAACATCTGGGCTTTTCTCTCCAGAGTCAGCTTGAAAACCCTGGCACAAGTGCCCAACACCAAGAAATCTAGTTCCTATAAGGAAGAAGCCCCAGTACACCCAGAGTCCAGGGATGGCAGAGGGTGAGGCCTTCATTTGAAGGCAGAAAATATCCCCCTACCTCCTTACCTTTGGGCCTCTCCCAGTCACTGATGTGGTACAGGTGGTAACCATCCTTCCTTCCCATCAAAAACTCCTCAGTTTCTTGGGAACCAAGTGCTTGTGCTGCATCTCCAGCCACCACCCTACAGATCTCAGACTTGTACTGTGGCTTGCCTGAGTGCTTGTGCTGGCCCAGCTTGAGTCTGCCATTGGGGGCTCTGCAGCAGGTTGCACTGTTCCCCATGGGACACCACTACACTCTCATTCAGCTGTACCCAACGAGCTCAGCAGTGCAGAGGCAGGCTCACCTGCTCTACCTTCTACTGGTCCCTGCCCAGAAGACAGGTCCCCACTTGGTCACCTGTTCCCCAAGCCTTCAAAGCCAACTAGTCTTCTGTGAGACTGTAATATGGCTTTTAAAAAGGGTAGAGATTGAACAAGTGTTGAGAGGCAGCCACTGTCAAGTGAGTAGGTCAGAGCTCTTCTCCTCCTTCAGCCACTTCCTACCAACTGAAAACACTAGGCCAGCACCTGCCAACTGGAGCACATTCTGTGGTCACCAGGTTACCAGGAGCCAATCATAACCAGAGTTCCACCTGCCAGCCCACCCAACTGGCAACCACGCACTTGATTCAAAACATCTCACCCCACCTGGGGCTGACCAGCCCCTCACAGTCAGGGTCTAGGATGTCTTTTTTTGATTCGTCAGCTGCTGCCGGAGCCTCTCTGGATTTTGTAATTTGACAAGTGCTGTGGATCAATAGACATTATAGAAAGCCCCAGTTAGTGAGGTGCAAGTTCATGGGCAGCTCAACTTCTCTGAGTCCCATAGCTTTCATTTTCTCATAGAACTTAGTTGTATCAAAATTGTTGATTATTTCTATACCTAAATGTTTCTCTACTGTCTTTCAATCAAGTATTCATTTTCACCTACAACTTGAGATTCTGGTCTTACTCTCACTAGAGAGTTCTAGCATTTTTAATGAGACTCAGGGCCCCTCCACATTTAAAATAGGGGCCAAACTGGCCTTTCTAACTGTGTCTTCTGTCCCTCCTACTGCACACTATTCTGTATTTTCCCTTTTTATGTAACAACTCATGAAGTAGAAACTTCTGTTATGAACTTTAGGAATCATAAAAGTGGGGCTCCAAGGTCCTGATTTGATAAGGACTATAGAAACAGTTAACATTCATTAGTACTACATGTTCAGCATTGTTCTAACTGAAATACTCATGTAATCCTCAAATACAATTCCACTTTACATTTTACAGAAGAAAACTGAAATGTAGCTTACAAAAGTTGCATTATATGAGGCACAATAGATCAAATTGGAAACAGAAGGATTTTACTTTAGAGTATATAGCAGCTCAGCTGATAAATCCAACATGATTAAGCAAAAGACAAAGGACAGGTTCTAGCTTTTATGTACTTGGCTAAGAGGGCTGGTCTTCCACATGGAACTTGTGGATGGGCCAAAGAAGAATAAAAGCAGTTTGTCAAGATGTAATGGTTTTGTATCTTGGTAGCCATGCTCAGACATAATAGGATGATATGAGAACACAAGGTTATAACATTTTACTTAGAGGGACAAAAGTTACTACTTCATTATGATTGCTGAGGATGAGGCTAGAATAGTCTGGCTCTTAAACAGTATAGGTAACAGAACTATTGCATTCTCACAGTATTATCTTTTAAAGAAGAACTTGTTTTTTCCAGTACTGGGGATAGAATTCAGGACCTTGCTCTTGCCAGGCAGGCACTTATTCTACTGAGATATCTCCCCAGTCCAGGAACATTTTTTTTTAATGTGAGATTTTTTAAAAAACAATTTTTTTGTGTGTATGTGGAACTGGGGATTGAACTCAGACCCTTGAGCTTGCCAGGGAAGTGCTTATTCCACTGAGCAATCTCCTCAGCTCCTAAAAATGTGGGATTTTAAATGCCTTCTCTTCATCAACATTAAGTCCTTTTGTTTGCCAGGCACTACATGTATGAAATGATACCACAGTAAATGAATCTGAGAAAGTCAAGAAATAATAAAGGCTTAAGAAGTAGTTCTCTGGGGTCTTACTGCTGAACTGTGCTGGATTATAGAATACAAGCCCAGATCAATTTGACTACAATGTAGATGATGGTGGAAGAGTTTGTGTTTTAACCTAGAAATGAATGTTATTGTTCAGATTTAAAATGACCCTCAAAACCTCATGTTCTTGGAATATGGCTGGATAATGGAGGTGTTATAGCTGACCTACTGTTAGAAAGTGAGATTGGTTGAAAGAGGTGGATTATGAAGTGCATGTTATGGTTTGTGTCTATATGTCTCCCCAGTGCCTCATGCACTCATAGGTGAAGCTTTTCAGATGTGTTTAGTTCTAGAGTGCGTGATGCTGGGATTATGGAATTAGTCTGCTTATTGGTTTGGCAGAGTTCTGGGTAGGATTAAGGTTTCCATGCCCTGGGTGTGAGTGCTGCCCACCCTAAGGGAAGGTAGTCTGGATAAAACATAAGCAGAAAAAAAGATGGTTGCTTGCTGATCCACTGCTTATCTGCCTTCCTACCTTCTGTCCATTATGAGCTGTTTCAATTCTGTGATGCCCCTCTGCCCTACCACCCTGCCTTGAAGCCAGCCAAATATGAACTGAAATCTCTACAAACTGTGAGATACAATAAATGTTTCCTCTTTTAACTTTAGGTGCCAGATATTTTGTCTCAGAAATAAGGAAAGTAACTAAAATAGGGAATGATGTTTTCAATTCTTTTAGAAAGATGCCCATAAAGGAAATAGCTGGGTCTGATAGGCCAAAACTACAGCAAGCACTTACAGCCTACTTGACTAGGAAGGATTTTACCTTACAACATTGTGAGCTCTGCTTGAGGGAGAAACTGCATCTGAAGTAGTGAACTTCCATTCAGCTGTAGGCTGCCCAGTGGTCTTATCAAGAAGTTAGAGTGCAAACACCACTATAAACTCTGTTTGGAAAATCAGTTTCTCTCTCTCTCTCTCTCTCTCTCTCTCTCTCTCTCTCTCTCTCTCTCTCCTTTTTTATCATTTAAGACTTTTATTAATAGGTGCTTGCAGTTTGTTGACTTTTTTGAAAAAGTCAAGTTGTAAACTTTTATTACAAATTAAAAATGAAGTTCTCAAAAAGTTTCAGCTTCACCAGATATGAAATAATTTAAAAGCCTTTAAAAGTGTATTGAGTAAAACCGGGCTTTAAAAACAAAACAAAACAAAACAAAACAAAAAACCCACATTTGTCTTTACCAAAAAGAGACATCGTTAGGTAAAAATAATTAAAAACCCCATGCTGCACAGATAATGCAGATAGTTCTAGTTATCTAGTCAATGGGCAAAAAACAAGGACATAAGGTCTTCAGTTCCAACCTTTTGTTCATTTCTTATTGCTAGAATTCCCTATTCATTTCTTTCTTGCTGGATGACTAAACCAGATGCTGGTAGAGACGTTAAGCCAGGCTTTACTCAGCCCCACCCTGCTCAGCCTTGGGAGTGGACAGACTTAGCTGGTGGATCACTGCTTTTGTCTCTTTGCCATCTTGTGGTGTAGGGTTTTCTGAGCATCTGCATCAGTTAATTGAAGTTGCAATGGCACCAACACTGAGGTGGCTGCTGATCTTGGGTTTCATCTCCTTGATGTTCCTTATCTTCTTCTTCTAGGCTGTCTTTGGTAAGGAGGGCCAGTGAGGAATCATGGTCTATAACTGTGGTCAATGCCCATAGGGTAAGGTGGGAACCTGCCTGCAGTTGGGCCGGCGTTGTTGGGCCTGGCTTTATTCTTTTCCCTACTCTCACTATTCTGGTAATTCTGCTGGTAATTGCATGGAGGACCCCATGACCTAGGTAGTGTCTATAATGGTTATGATTTGCATATTTACTGCCTTGAACTGGAGCTCCACCAGGGCCTGTAACATTTGCTGCCTCCGCAACTTTTTCTCCTTCAACAACATCAAACTCCATAGTCTCTTCATTTCCTACACTGTGAAGGTACTTCCTGGCGTTCTTCTTCTTCATGACAGTCTGGTGTACAAATACACCTTCCTTAGTGTCATTCCTGTTGATGAAACCACATCTGTTTCTTAGGGCAACGTCTACAGGATCTCACTACGTAGATCAGACTCGTAGCGATTTTCTTGTTTCCAGCCTCCCAAGCACTGGGATTACAGGCCTGCACCACCATGCCCAGTCTCAATCAACATCTCAGCACGGCCTGGGGGTGGGGCTGGCATGGTTTGCTGGGGATAGAGTACCGGCCACTGCGCTCTGCCTAAGCAGGCGCATTAATCCGCTGAGCTATCTGGCCAGCCCAATATCCGTTTCTTACACTGAACCATTTTACTGTTCCCAAAACCTTCATTGTGATGACCTTCTTGTCTCCACCAGCAGGCGCTACCAATGTGAGGCCACCGGGCCACGGCTCCCTGTGCTGCTGCCCCTGGTGCCTCGCTTGGTGTCAGCAGTGCTGAAGGCGGAGGGGTGGGGGTCGGAGGGCGGGCAGCAGGTGACTGCTGGGTCTTGCTTGGCGTTGCTGCTCATGTTTGTGGTGGAGGTGACGGGGGCCGGCTGCAGCAGTTGCGCGTCCTCTCGGGGTGTGCAGCAGCGGTGGGGCTGCTCGCGGTTCTCTGGGGTCCGCCCTCAGTTCCCACTACTGATTGAACTCAGTTTCTTCTCTCTCTCTCTCTCTCTCTCTCTCTCTCTCTCTCTCTCTCTCTCTCTCTCTCTTCCTACCTTCCTTCCATTCTTTCTTTCTTTGCTTTTTTTTTTCATGTCAGGGATTGAAATCAGCGGTTTTGTTTCTAGCATGGTTTTATTAGTGATATCAATGAAATACACAAACCTCTTCAGGCCTTTTCTTTCTCACAGAGCAGCAGCACTGCATTTTTTGCCTAATCTTCCGCTCAAATTAGTTTTCTCCAGAAAGAGCACATTGGAAGTCAGTAAAATACTATGGAAGCTTCAGAAGTACACCAGTGTCATTCCGGAAAGTTATGTAGACATCTCAAATAGAATGCTAAATCTTAAATTTCTAGAAAAAGAACAAATCAAGCTGAAAGCTTGTGTAAGAGAATAAATTATAAAGATCAGAGCAGAAATTAATGTGATTTAAAGTAAGAAAATAGTACAAAGAATCAAAGAGTTGGTTCTCTGAAAGATCAAATAGCAGTATAAGACCTTAGACAATGTTGTTGCAAAAAGGAAAGAAAACCTCAAATGCATGCAACTAGGAATGAAAAGGGTGAAATCGCAATAGATCCTGCAGAAATCCAGAAGATCATCAATATCTACTTCATGAAACTATTCATATATATATGAACTACCAAAGCTGAATAGAGAAGATACAGGATTTCTAAATAATCCTTTATCAATCAATAAAATTGAAGATGTAATTAAAAACATAGCAACAAAGAAAAGCCCAGGCCTCAATGGATACACAGGTTTGATGAGAAAGGTTTGTGTGAATATACTTAGGAGAATAATTTAAGCCCATACCTCATATGAACACTATTGTAAAGATAACAATATTCAATGTATCAACTATTGCTATTCTCCTATTATTTTGTTATGAAATTTTAATTTCCTTTTTTCTTAGAAAAGAAACATGACAGAATTATTCTGGAAAGTTCATTAGACCTCTAACATAGAGTGGTGTCTAGTGAAACACTGAGGACTATCCAGGACTTTCCATCATTTCAGGGCAACATGAATCTCCCTATGTCAACATGCCATTTACAATAAAAGTCTAAAAGAATACATTTTACAGACGCATAGTACAGATAGGCAGACCCTCCAGGGACAACCTATGTAATTCATGCCTGGAAAGGAGTTTACCCTCCAGCATTGTGATCTCTAGCTTTTTTCAGGGAGAAACTGCACCCAAGGTAATAGATTCCCATGCACATCTATGCTGCACAAAAGGTTAATGAACATCTTAGTGTGAACACACCAGTGTAAACTACAGAAGGCTTTAGAAAGATAGTTTGCCTTCTAACATTGAGAACTATCCAGGGCCTTTAAGGGAGACAGATTTTCAGATATTTCCCCTATGCACAACTGCCATTCACAGGAGAAGCCTTAGAGAAGTACTCTCTACAGAAGTATAATGAAGAAAGGAAGGCATTCCAGTGAGTATCTACAGCCTGCGTGACCAAGAAGGAATTTACCTTCCAACATTGCGGGCTCTAGTTCATTGCAGAGAGAAATTGCACCTGAGATAATGGACTTCCATTTACTTACAGGCAGCAAAATGGACTAATGTATATGTTAGTGCCACTGCCAGTGTAAAATGCAGTGTAAAACTTTGGAAAGTCTCTTTGGCTATTAACATGAAATTATTACCAGTGAATCACTGGGATCTCTGGGACTTTTCTTTTCCAAAAAGCATTGCACTTTGTAAGCTAAAAGGTCTTTAACAGTATAAAATTCAGGGAATTGCACTCTGGTAATGTGTAATTCAGGTATTCTGACACTGCAGTGAGTGTGCATAGGCTGGGTTGCATCTTTACACACCTCAAGCTCCAGCTGCTTCAAGTTAGGAACTTTATCCGAGGTTACCCTTTTTCATTAGTTCCATGAGGTACAATGAATCAATCAAAATATTACTGCAGACCCTTCATGAATACAGCAGCATCATTCTGGGCAGTCAATTGAAGTTGTGACATAGGTTAGCTTTTAGTGAAACATTGAGAATTATCCAGGCTCTCTCTTTGCCACAGGGCTGCGCAGGTTGACAAATGCTAAACATCCGTTTACCACAGAAGACTTGGAGATGTATGCTTTTCAAAACCCTAGTACAGATAGGCACATGTTGCAGTGGGAACACACAAAATGCATGCTTGGAAAGAAATTACCTTGTAAAATTCTGAGCTCTAGTTCACGGGAGCGAGGGACTGTACCTGAAGCAATGGACTTCCATTTACTTCAGTGCTGCACAATGGACTAATGAACATCTTACTGTGATAACACCAGTGTTAACTGCAGACTTTTTCAGGAAGGAAATTTGGCTTCTAAGATAGAGCTGTCATCAGAAAAAAACACCCAGATCTCTAAATGTCTTTTCTTTCCTACAGAGCATGATTGCACTTCATAGACAAAACTGGCTTTCATAGTAGAACCTTTGTGGAAGTACACTCTGGAAATCTGTGATGCACGCATTGAGGCACTGATGTTATTATAGAAAGGATGCATTACTTGCTGGAAGTACATCCTTACACAGTGCATGCTCCAGTAGCTGCTTGTTAGGACCTGCATCTGGACCATACACCGCCATTCACTTCCGTGAGATACAATAAATCAATGAATATATTATTTTGCAAGCTTCCAGAATATAGCTGCAGCATTCTGGAATTTCAGCTAGACTTGTAACAGATTGGTTTGTAGTGAAACACTGAAAACTATCTATGAGCTTTCTTTGCAAAGGAGGGCTGCTTGGATCTCCCCATGGGAAACAGCCATTCACAAGAGCAACCTGAGAGATTTGCACACTGTAAAAGTGCAGATAGGCTGACACACCAGGGAGTACCTGCCACCTGCATGACTAGGAAGGAGTTTACACTGTAACACTGGGAGCTCTAACTGTACTACAGAGACAATCTGCAGCTCAGCTAGTGAATTTTAAATAACTTGAATCTTGCACAATGGTCTAATGAATAAGTTTGTATACAAACCCTGGAGTAAAGGTACAGGAAATTTTGGCAAAGGCAGTTTAGTTTCTAACATGAAGCTTTATTAGTGAAACCCTCAGATCTCTGTAGGCCTTTTCTTTCCCACAGAGCAGCACTGCAATTTGTAGACCAAACAGGGTTTTATGGTATTATCTTTAGGGAAGTCCACTCTGACAATCTGTATCGCAACCTGATTATACTCACTTCAGTGTACGGAAGTGATTATGCAAGGGTTGCGTCACTTGTTGGAAGGACATCCCACACTTCAAGCTCTAGCTGCTTCTAGTTTGGAGATGCATGTGAGGTCAACCTCTTCCATTCACTTCATTTGTTTTCATTTTTAAGTGCTTTTATCTAAACTTTTTTTTAAAAAAGAAAATTAAAAATGTAAGAAAATATTAGAAACAATATTTTACTCTCTTTAGAATGAAATTTTTGGGGCCAGGCAAATAGCTCAGCAGATTAAAGCACCTGCAAGCAGGTGCAGGGGCCAGGGGTTCAATCCCAAGCCTGCTATGCTGGCCCCACTTCTGGGACACTGAGATAGCAATTGAGACTGGGCATAGTAGTGTGTGCCTGTAATCCCAGCTCTTGTGAGGCAATAAACAGGCGGATCACTATCAGTCCGATCTAGTAGTGAGACCCTGAACACCGTGTAGCACCTTCCCTAAAACACACACACACACACACAAAAAAAAAAACTTTAAAAAAAAGTAAGATCTGGGATTACAAGCATGGGCTACCATGTCCAGTTTTGGTGGCTAGCATGCAGTACTGGGGATCATACCTGAGTCTTTGCACTTGCCAGGCAGGCACTTAGACCACTGAGCTATCTCTGCAGTCCTCTGCTTTCTCTTTATTTTTTATTAATTTTGTTTATTTTTTGATCCTTGAAAAACTCTAATGCTTGATGCATTCAGAGTATGCAATCCTTGTTTGATTCCAGAGACTGCCAAATGAATAAATAATATGTTCATAAAAATGATAGGAAATTTTTAAAAAATGACAGGAATTCAACAGTGGTTTTTTTTATTGCATATTGTTGTCTTCAGATTAGTTGTACAGATCACAAGATACAAGCATATAAAACTGGTCAAAAAATTAAAGAGAAGAAAAAAGTTTAAGCATTAACTATTGCTTTCAAGACCATAAATATCAGCAGCACAATTATCCAAGCTATCCTGTCTATATACATATATTTTTCATTTCCCTTTAGAATATATTTTTGCTTCCTTATTTCTTTTCTCCTTTCCCTCATCCCTGATGTACCTTCCCTTTGTAAAGTTTCTTTCTCTTTCACAGTATATATGTTTATATTTCCAATTTTATTTACTTTTTCAGATTCTTACTTTGGCTAGACAATATAATGTTTAGACATGTGAGTCTGATTTGTTGCACTTATGAATAGGATCTCTAGTTGTACCCACTTATCTATAAAAGTCTCAAGTTTATCTTTCTTTATAGCTGAGTAATACTCCCTTGAATAATAATACCATGTCTTTTTTATCCATTTCTCAGTTGAAGGGCATTTGCATTGTTTCCAAGATTTAGCTATTACAAATTGCACTGCTATAACATGATGGACATATACCAGTGTGGTACAATATTTTCAGTTCTTCTGGAAAAATACCCAAGAGAGGAATAGATATATTGAATGAAGCCTCTAAACTTAGCTTCTGGGGAATATCCACACTTATTTCCATTGTGACTATACCAGCCTACATTCTCACTGAGAGTGGAAAAGGGTTCCTTTCTCAGTTACTTTTCTCTCATTGCTGGGAAAAAATATCCAGCACCCAAAATTAAGGAAGGAAAGGTTTATTTAGGTCATAGTGGAGGTTTCAATCCATACCTAGCTGGCTCCTAGGCAAGTAGGACGTGGCAGAGAACAGCAGTATGTGGCAGCAGAAAACAGGAAAACATGTCTACGGCCATACCACCCTGAAGCACCCGATCTCTTCTGATCTTGGAAGCTAAGCAGGGTGGGGCCTGGTTAGTACTTGGATGGGAGAAAACAGGGAAACAGCAAGAGCAAACAGGAGCAACCATGGCAACAATGGCAACAGACAGCAAGTTGTTCTTGCTTATGTTACACTCAGGCTATCTGCCCCAGGCTGGGTGTAGAACTCACCGTCATAATCCCAGCATTCCTTACACTCATAATCCCAGCAGCACTTATACCCATAATGCCAGCACTGGATCATAAATTAATCACAAAGTCTAAAAGTCCATCTCATGCCTGTATCAAAATTTGGGAGGAATAACTAGACACAAATTGTAACAGTTCCTTTTTCCCCATAGCCACTCCAGATTTTGTTATTGGTTGACTTTTTGATGTTAGTCATTTTAGCTGAACACTAGCTCTCCCAAACAGAAGCAGTTTAGAAGCAATGTATTGCAGTGTAAACTTTCGGAATTTATTTTCTCCCATGTAAAGTGTCAATGTTACCACTTTACACAAAACAAACATACAGAAAGAGCCTCCATGCTTGTCATATTAAGGTAAAATACGTGTCCACCACCAACATACTCATGAAATCACTCACAAATTATCAATGAACAGCCACACATCATGAATTTATAGAAAATAAATGATATCATTGCCATATTCATGAAAACAAAAGAGAACAGAAACATAGTAGATGAAGGGCTCCTTATCCATTCTTGGATGCAAACACAGCAGTACATGCTTACATTCCCAGCACTCAAAAGGTTGGAGGAGGAGGAGGATCACCACAAGTTTAATGACAGACTTTGCTGTATAGTGAGTTAAAGGCCATGCTGTATCACATAGTGAGTTTGTCCAGAGAAGCAAACAAAACATTAAAACACGAATAGGACCTATAACAGAGAGAAGAGAATTCATGTCTTCATTCTATGAAGACCACAGACAACTAAACACCCATCAGACACAGGATTGCTCAAATCTTTCTTTCTTTCTTTCTTTCTTTCTTTCTTTCTTTCTTTCTTTCTCTTAAGTACTTAGTACAGGGTCTACAGGGTCTCACTACACAGATCAGACTCATAGTGATCCTCCTGTCTTCAGCCTCCCAAGCACTGGGATTACAGGCATGTGTCACCACAGCCAGTCTCAAATTACCATCTCAGCAGGGCCTGCATGGCACTCCCGGGATCAAACCCTGGTCCCTGCACCTGCCTAAGCAGGTGCTTTAATCTGTTGAGCTCTCTGGCCAGCCCTCATTCCTAAGTTTTGTGAGCCACTGGCTTCTTAAATACTCAGGGATTTAACTGCTTTAATACTACATAAAAATAGTTGAAATACCTAGATTTAGCTGAAGTATAAGTATGAGTAAAATAACTGAGTTTTAGGGCCAGTGAAATAGCTCAGCAGCATAAGTACCAGCCTGGTAAGCAAAAGATCCTGAGTTTGAATCCCAGTATCAAAAGAAAAAAAAATACTGATTTTACCAGATGATTTTTGCCCCTATCATGAAAACATTCCCAAATACAGTGGGAAAATATGTATACTTTGCTTCCAAACTCTCCAGAATAGCCAAACATATCATTTTTGTCTATATTATCTTGAAATTCATTTGTTTCATAATACATAAATTTCAGATTATCTTCCCTTATCCTAAAGCACACATTATTCCATCATTTTGCTAGTGGGAATAAATGTCAGTGGGATAGCTTAGACACACTGTATACGAATTCAACATTATAGTATGGGATCTGACTGTGATTTGCAAGTGATTAAAGAATAAAACCAGCTGATTTTAACCAAAACAGATTAGCTAATATGGTCTGGCTGAAACTGACCCAAACAATGAAAGAGGAAATTAGAAAAATCAAGAATAAAAAAAATCCCAGCAACAGAGAGCACTGTTAGCTCTGGGTAGCTGTTCAGTTTGCACTTTGCATGCAGCCTTCTCTATAGAGAATTTGTGGTGGATTAACTAATGGTCACTTTGTAACCCCCAGGTGAAACACATCAGGGTGGTTCTGGATGTGGAAGGCCAACCTGAGGATTGTAGCCAGCAGCATGAAAAAAGAGAACTGCAGGAGGAGATGGCATGAAGTTGATCATGCTGTCATGCTGGTTTTCCTGATATGAACCCACGTCTCTCATTCTGCTGGTGTAGACTTTATAGCTTCTAGTATTCATCTTGGGGCCTTCCTAGTGCTGGTCTTTGGTACAGACTTGCATGAGAAAGTGTTGTGGTCTTGGCCTCCAACTGGACTGGTGGAGGAAATTGCAATGGGCTGTAGGATTTCAGCTGGATGCTTGAAGAACATTATTTTGGGATCCATGCTCTTACAAGGATTCTTTGA
Source organism: Octodon degus (assembly GCF_000260255.1). Classification (NCBI taxonomy): domain Eukaryota; kingdom Metazoa; phylum Chordata; class Mammalia; order Rodentia; family Octodontidae; genus Octodon; species Octodon degus. The sequence goes on from NW_004524906.1 coordinate 1,064,507, forward strand.
GTCTCTACTATGTGGAAAGATACCCTCCATTCTTTTGCATTTCATTCTTTAGGTGAATACAGTAAAATAATCCCATAAATTATCTGTACTTTATTAAATTATTTCCCCTGTAAATCCTGACTACAACAGAATTGCTTCCTTGCCAGCTGAGACAGTGATAGTGGATTTTCAGGTTGATTCTTTGGTGAGATGCCCAGTGGATGAGTGAAGCATAATTCTCCATCAATCTAAATGACACTCCAAGGTGTGACCTTCAGGCCTTCTCAGGTCACTCACACAATGATCATTGGCATTGTTTTCCTCCTGTGCTTCCAGGACAACTTGAATTGATTAGAGTTTATTATGAGATAGGCATCCACTATGATGGTCCTAGCAGAAAGCCAGCTGAAGATGGACAGAATCTGTCTTAACTGAGAGGCAGCAAAACCTTTTCCTTGGATTATGAGAATTGGGTCATTTGTGGCAGCAATAGAAGAGCAACTGAAAAGTAAATACTAGTAACAGAGGAGTTGATGGTTTGCCTTGGTATAGGAGAACAAGCATTTTTCAAGCCTTTGGAACTGGCATGAGCAAGGAGTGTAGAAAGAGTGGGAGATGCAAGCCATAGAAGCACTGAAATGCTGTAAGCAGAGCATATGATTGATTCTGATCAGAGCTCAAGGAGTAGAGTGATGATAGGAGGGGGCAGTGAAGGGGACACCCAGAGTGCTTCTGTGGAGATGACAAGTTCAAAGACAGTTAAAGCAGAAACCCTGTAAGTTACACAGGCCAAAATTCACTCAGCATTTTGCTATACAAAGTTTAGGCTGGAAGATACTTGCTTTAGTTGTGTTGGACTGATACTTTGGGTGGAAGAAATTTCAAGGCTGCATAATACGCAAACTGTGGTATAGGTAGTACTTTCAGGCTTTTGTCAAATTTATGATATTCTAGCAGGAAAACAGATCAAAAGAATTGGAAAAACTTGAATTTTCCCTGAGAATTTTTTAACTGAAGGGTCAAGACATTTGTTTCCTGAAAAGATTAGGACCATTAAAGAAATCTAGTATAGGCCAGGGAGATGGCTCAGTGGAATAAGCGCTTCCCTGGCAAGCACAAGGGTCTGAGTTCAATCCCCGGTTCTGGAAAAAAAAAAGAAAGAAAAGAAATCTAGTATACTGTACAACTAGAAATAAGATGCCTGAACAGAATGTAAAACCTCCAGTACCCATCCATTTAGAAACACTGGTACAGCTGTGTTGATCTTTCAATTTATAAATAGTCCCTTGGACTATTACTCAAAACGATCTTGTGAAATGCTTCCCATGAATTTCTTTCTTGATAAAGAGATATTGCAAAGAGCAATGAGTGCAGTCCCAAATTTAGAATCAAAGTTGAGGGTCAGGGGTGAGAGTCTGTCCAAGGCTGAACAGCTGGAGCTTGATATTCATAGACAATGTCAGAAACAATATCAAACCATCATGAAGTGAATCAGGCCTACTCACCATGGGAGGCAGAACCTTTCATATGCCAACTGGGAACACAATTTCTTCTATTTTTTTTTTTTTTTTTTTGTGGAACTGGGGATTGAACTCAGGCCCTTGTGCTTGCCAGGGAAGTGCTCAATCTACTGAGCCATCTCCCGGGCCCCACAATTTCTTGAATAGTGGTGTCCACACTGAAATCAGGTCTCCTCGTTGGGATTATGGATTCACTGAGCAATGTCTGGCAATATCAACAGACACACATGGAGATGCACATTTGTACACACACACACACACACAAAAAAAAAAAACAGTGTATGAAGAATAATTGGTTATTTAAGGGAAAAACTTTCCCCACAATTCAGGGATTTCTTGACAGATGTAAGGATAACAGAGATTTGGTATCTATGCTCACATATTAATGAGGCATATGAAAGAAGAAAATCTCCTGCCCCTGCCCAGTATAGATTCAAGGCCTTGAGTGGCTGGGGAGCAAGGCAAGGCTTCCAGACTGGAAAGTTACATGAAGATCGGGGAGGAAGACAGTGGTTGATACATTGTGTCAACTTGGCTGTTTGACTCCACATCACAGGTCTAGTTGGTGGAAGTCCCGCCCTGAGGCACAATTGGTTCCACCCCAGAGAGACTCAGCACAAAGAGACCCTAGAAAGGTGCTGAGGAAGGAGTGGATGTTCCACTTCTTCGGAGGAACTTCAGTCTTCGCACTCGGCTTGGATTTCATCACCTGGCTTGCAGCACAGACTCCAGCTTGGATCCTTTACCTTCTGTCCTACACTCTTCAGCGTCCATCGCAGACTCTTCAGTCTTCCGTCGCAGGCCCACTAGCTGATGAATAGAGACTTGTACGGAGCACAGCAGTGAGACTCAGACCTTGGGACTGAATTCTTCAGTCTGGGGTGTGCAGATGCCCTCTGCACACTCCCTCATCTGACTCTGCGGCTGACTGTCTCGAGCCAATCTTGTAATACTGTATATCTTGTGTTAATATCTATCCCTTGTATTATATCTGTTCCTCTAAGTAAAACACTGACCAATACAAGGCTCAATAGTTTGAGTGACTGGGAAAGGCAAGCTTCCAGACTGGAAAGCTACATGAAGCTGGGGGAGGAAGACAGTGGCTAGCACCAGCTGAGATTGTGGGATCGGGCTGGAGCATACTCCAGTGCAGGAGCCAGTTAAGCAACGTAAAATAAGCTTTATTTCAGCAACAGCTTATTGAGAGCAGTGCTTGTGTCATCCAGGACATAGAGCACACATTCACAACCCTGCAAAGGTTCAGGAGCAAGAACAGGTGCAGTGCGTGCAGCTGTTCACAGCTGTAGCCCAGGTGGATGCCTACAATGTTAATAACACCGCCTGATTTTCAAAGCCTTTGTCTTGAGTAGTAACTCTTGCTGTCCTATGAGGTGGAGGACAATCCACAATGTACACAGCCAGGCCACTTCACTATGCCTACATGTGCTCTTTGCACAACTCTTATGCACATGTCTAAAATACCTTCCCTGAAATCCACTCAAAATCTTTGCTGAAATGGACATGTTTTAGAGAGATCTAAGTTGCAAGCAATACTGGATGTGTAAGAGTTTCCTTACAATCATTTAAACACTAGAAGGTGTACAAATTGTCCAATAAAGAAAAAGTCAGACACAGTCACTAATAATTTTATAGTTTAATGAACAATCATCATTTGCACAAGATCATTGCGATAATAGTAACAGAGGTACAATTCCTACTAAGGCTAACATGTGAAGCCCAGACCCCTAAATACAAATAGGCCCAATAACAATCTGCGTGCAACTTGGCATTCTTGAACATAGGCTGACAAAACCTTAACAATCCAGTAATCACTAACTAGGACACAGTTAGTGATTGTGTTTTAGCTAAGTTTTTGTACAGCAGACTGCTCTGTGGCCTACCATGGAATACAGGTTGGAAGGTCAGCTACATGGGCAGCAAAGTGAGGCAGGAGGATGGCAAATTCCAGGGCCATCTGGAGAAATTAGTGAACTTAGAGAACGGAGGGAAAGCCTGTTTAAAAATAAAAGGCTTGTGGACGAATCTCTGGACTTCAATACATGGCAGCAAAAGCAAAATAAAAATTTAGTATAAGATATCTACTTAAAGAACTGTACATTTTTACCAGAAAATTCTTGCAATATGTGAAAAAATTTAAATCCCAAAATCTATGCACAAGACAAAAAAAAAAAAATAAGTGAAATACAGAGGAGCAACCTTGACAGAGATTGACACTGAATTTAGTGATGAAGTTTGAACTAGGAAATGAACACAAGCATGTAGCCTTTTCCTGTACTGATGAGCACAATGCAGCTTTACATTATGCAATAAATGGAAATAAGAAACATAACTGTGTACAAATAACTTTAGCAGTTTTGAAGGCTGTGGTGCTTGAGCAAATATGGCACCCATGCAAGCAAAAGGCACTCCATGTTCATTCTCCTTAATAAGCCAGTGCATTCCTGTGTTTGTAAGCCTACCTAAAGTGTCTCCAAAGGAGAAGTCCTTGGCTTACCCTGACTTGCTTGCTGGTAGGAAGCATGATCTAGAGTTGTCTCTGGGGAAGGAGCACAGCTACTTCCTGCAGC
>NW_004524906.1:1069223-1077409 GCF_000260255.1 Octodon degus
GAATGAGTTAACTTGCTCAGATGGACCCTGCTGTGATTCCATTGATGGGTTTCCACCTGCACATAAAGGAGATTTCAGACTAGGAACGGGGACCTGCTCAGAGGAATGGTTGTCAGAAGGAGCTTGGGTATTCTCACAGGCAGCAAATGAAGATCCTCGGGCTGGGTACTGGTGCTCTCTCCTCAAGGCAGACTCTGTTTCTCACTAGGTGGTAGTCTGTTTCTTCTGTTTCTGAACCATTTGTGCAGAAGGAATGAAAGAGAGACAAAATTAACTGTAATGAATGCTAGATTTTGCAGAACACCTACTATGAAGTTTTAAATTGTCAAAAAAAATTGTAGGTCATTTAAGCCTAAGCATTGCCAGCAAGGAACTCTCTGACCTTGCAAGGCAGTTGAGTGAGGTCCATGCTTCCTTGGTTTGCCTGTTATTATGGAGAGCTTCAGGAGTGTGCAATTGTGATCACCCAACTGCATCCATAGCTTCCATGGGCCCTTCTTCTTGTGTAATCCCACGTTGGAACCTCCTTCTGTTAGCTGTTTAGAAACTATTTATACCTCTCAGCTTGCAGAGAGCACGGGCACTGTGAACCACATTGCCACCATTAAATATTTCTAGCTATTGTAAATATAAAAATTATTTTATATAATTAATAATTATATAAAGTTCTTTCTTAATTAAGAAAGAACTTTTTAATGTTGGCACAGATGTATGGTGCCACATGCTGCACAACATAGACCCCAGGCTTCCTTCTACTTCAAACTTCTGTAACCTACCTTGTATTTTCTACCACTTTTAATGTGATTACTTTGCATATTAAACCTAACTTGTACATTGAAAATGGCCATTCTTGGGGCAGGGGAGATGGCTCAGTAGAATAAGCGCTTCCCTGGCAAGCTCAAGGACCTGAGTTCAATCCCTGGTTCCACAAAAAAGAAAGAAAAAAAAAAATAAAGAAAGAAAGAAAGAAAGAAAGAAAAAAAAAAGAAAAGAAAATGGCCCTTCTCTGGTATAAAACTGCTTCCCTTCCAATTTTACCTATATTACTTTCACAAAAGTCATATCTTCCATTGACTGAAGTACGAAATTCTAGCACTCATTTCCTGTTCTCTCACACTGGGTGTGCCCAAATGAACAGCAAAGCATTAGCTCTGACTCCATAATATGTCATCTTTCCATGCTGGGAAGTTCCTCTGTGCAGCCCCAGAGTCCCTATTCTGAATCACTGGAATAGCTACATAGTGCATTTAGAGAGCTGTGTCACAGGAATCTTTTCCTTAACAAAAGGCACATATAATGTATGCATACCACTACATTAAATTGAATAAAAATGACTCTAAATATCACAGACAATGGAAATCCATAAAATTTTACCCATTCTTTTCACTTTTCTGAATATAGCTAAGCAGAGCTTAAGGAACTGGACTTACACTGACAACATAGATATCACAATGAATTCTATTAGCCAGTCCCTTCTTCTCTGCTAAGTCAGGGTAAGGATTCTCTTCCAAAAATTGTTTCAGAATCTGTAAATCATCAGCTGTAAACCTGTGTCGTGGTCTTCCTTTTTCATTTTTTCTTTCATATTGTGATACTCTGCCTGCATTCTGATTATTTTCTTGTCCTGAGCATCCTGGAAAATGTGCAAGAGAAAGAAAATCAGGAGTGAACAATAGCAAACAACCAAGGAAAGAAATGGCCTACAATTTGTACAGGAAGCCATATACTCCACTTAGGACTACTGTAAGTATGAAGAGACTAAAACCCTATCTTTCATACTGTGAAGCTAAATAGAGATAATTAACACATGTGTGGTAGCATGAGCCAAAACTATCATGCCTGGGTTCTGAGATACAAGAATAGCTCATTCACCAGCAGAAATGCCGGGGAACTGTAGTCATACCCATTTTCAGATGATTAAATTCAGTAATCAGTGAAACAACATTATGTATGATTTTCAGAGTAACAAAGTATTTTTAGACATAACATAAATTCATTCACTATAAACAAGGGGACATGTACTTTACAAGTACTCAGACATGTAAAGATGCCTACCATCACTAAAGGCAATCTACATCAATTCCACAGGCTCCAAACACACCTATCCCTTAGGATAGCTACTATGTTATACAAGCAGAAAACAACCAATGTTGAAGATGTAGAGAAGTTGGGATCCTTGTGGGCTGTTGTTAAGGCAATATGGTTTAGCTTGTATAGAATATGCCATGACACATTCACAAAAATATTAAAGATATTATTTATTCCATGAACTGTACTTATGTGTGCTACTTATAGGAATCACATTCATAGAGATGAGATTATGAAAATGGTCCTTCCAAGAACTGAGGAGAGGGAGGACTAAGGGTCAACATTAAATGCCACAATGTGAATGTACCAGACTGGGGAGATGGAATGAGCCTGTCTGTGATGACTGGCAATTGTCATGGTAACGCTGAGCCTGAGCAGGCTGCTGCACAGGGTGTTGCCCAGTGTTTGGCTGCTGTTTTGATATTCTGCATACTGTTCAGGGGCCCTCTGTTCTTCCTGCTGGTGATCCATTCCCTGTCCACTGAAATCATAATGGGAATGGAAGGAGGGGGCATGCTGGCTTTGTCCAGATTCAAAAGAAGCCCTGTCAAGGTACTTTCAGGAGCTGTAGGACAAATCAAATGGCTGGCAAGGGGCTGAGAGAAGGGCTACTTTCAGGGCTACCTGTATATTCTGAAGGAGAACCTGGTCCCATGACCATGACCTTGGCCAGGAATCCAGATGAGCCAACTTGTCCAATTGGAGCCCTCCGTGTTCCTTGGGGAGGAGACTGAAATCCACTCTGTGGAACCTCTTATTGAGGAAAGTAGACCTGCTCAGCAAGACGCATGGTGAATGGAGCTGGGCTGTTCTGGTCAAGAGGACTATTCTGGTCAATAAGGACTCTCGCTCTCACTCTAGGTGGTGGTCTGGCTCTTCTATTTTGGAACCAATTCTAAAGAGAAAGAGAAAAGGGTTTTTTATAATGTACTTTGATTATTTTAAAATTTTGTGTATGTTACTATTTTCTTTTATACCATCAAGTTGAATTCTTTTCACATTTTTATGGAAATATGTAAAACAAAATTACATAACAAAATAATAAGAAAATAAATATTGTTAATATGTTGCATATTGCTATCTTTAATGTAGCTACTTAGAATACAAAATATGAGTATAAAAATTTCTCCAGTGCATATTAGGTCAAATCTTTTTATAATGAACTAGGAGATACTTATGCAATAATTAACTTGCATTTTCTTTCTTTTTTCCTTTCTTCCTTTTCTCTTCCCATTCCTTTTCCCATTCTCCCATTCTCATTCCTTTTCTCTTTTAAACAAGTTCTTCCCATTTGACAATATCTAGTGTACACTTTAGACCATATGTAACTGAAGGAGCAAATGAGAAAAATTTTATTTTATTATTTTTTTAATTCTTTAAATAATTTTATTGAGAAACAAATAGCAATGAAACAGTTTCAAAACAGGTCAGTAGGACAGTTACAATAATTAATACATTGCATGTTGTTGTCTTCATAGTGGTTATTAATAGTACAAGATGCAGACATGAAATCCTGTCCAAACACTATTAGTACAAATCTTCCTTCTCACTGAATTAAGAGAAAGTAGCTGTATATCCATCCTATTTTGTATATACAGATACAAAATGGTCCTTCATTTGTATCCCCTTTTTTTGGGTACTTCCTTGCCATTTAAATATTGTAGATGCATGAATTTATAAAAATAGAAAGGTATAACACAATTAAAAGGAAAGTGAGAACTTAAGGATTAAACAATGAAGAGAGGGCAAGGAGAAAAGCTAAGAAACATGATAGGGGCAAAACGACACATTTACATGCACAAGATGGTTAAGGCAATGATCCTGAAAATCTTCAGCATGTTTTTGAAACTAGCAGTTAATTGATAGAATTCTTACCCTGACTAACTATATATGCTGGTACCTGTGAACTAAGCAACTGCACTGAAGATAGCAGTGTGTAATACTAAGATCATGCTTGGAATGCCTGTCATTCTAGTCTTCTAAATACATACTGCTTTCCATGTCGTATCAATTATTGCTATACTGTCTCTCAAGTAAAATTTCTTTCAAAGAAGAGTAATAAATGAAAACAAGAGACAAGAAAAAAATGTCATAGGACTGTCCTATTTTATTATTTCATTGTATCTCAGATTTTATTTACTCTTTCAAGTCATTGCACTATTGATATAATACAATGTTTACACATGAAGGTCTGATTTATTTTGCTTATGATGATGGTTTCTAGTTGTAACCATTTACCTATAAAAGCCTCACATTTATCTTTTCTATAGTTGAGTTACTCCACTGAATAAAAGTACTGCATCTTTTTTATCCATCCCACAGCTGATGGGTATTTGGGTTGTTTCCAAGGTTTAGTTATGGTGAATTGTGCTGCTAACTCTTGGTTTCTAAAAAAATCTTACCATGTACTTATGTAGTTAATGTAGTTAATTAAGAACAGTCTATGGCTTAGTTTAGACTCTGCTTCATTACTAATGAGCTTTCTGACCTTCAGAAGGCAGAAGCAATGGTGGTCACCATTTTGGTGGCATATGTCATTATAAGAACTTAATGTGTGTACAAGTTTGCACATACAACTCTACCCAAAGGTTCCAGTGGCCCTTCTGACTGTGCATTCCTAGGATTTCAAAAATCTTTCCTGTCCACTCTATGCAATGTAAAATGAACACTGTAAAACACATTGCCGCATCTTCATGTATTTCAGTGATTGTAACTATAAATGGTGAAAATATAATTTCATATATGCTGCTTCACTGAAAATAATGCAAGACCATCCAAAAGTTTTACAGTTCTCCTGAGATTGTGAGGTTCCACATGTTGGACAAGATCAACCCAACCCGTTCCTCTTATGCTTTAAACTGGAATAGCTGACCTCTTAATTTCTATAACTTTTGGATAGAAAAGTTAGATGTATGAAACTATACAAGCTTCAAGCTCTCCATAATGATATCTGGAAGGATTAATTTACATAACAAAGTTAACACATCCAATGAAAAATGCCTAGTGTCTCTGATAGAAAACTACTCTTCTTCAAATCACCCTGTATTATTTACCCCAAATGCAAAACTTCCATTGGCTAAGGCAAGCATTTTTCTTTTTCTTTTCAAATTCTTCTCTCATGTTGTACACATTTGTATAACAAAGCACTAGCTCTATCTGCAGAATCCATAGCCTTGCACTGCTGTCTGTTCCATAGCTTAGCAGCCTCTATGAAATACGACAGCTCCTATTCTGGAGAAGTGTAACAGCTGAAAGCCAGTGCATGTTTCCAAGCTTCTCTCTCAGAAATTTTGTGTTTAATAAAGTAATGTATAATGTGTATATAACTAGATTAAAATGAAGGAAAGTGATTCTCACGGAATGTCACATATAACTGAAAGCTAAGAGACTATAAAGTCTAGAGTGTTGGACTTACTGGAATGGCAAATGCATCATAATTGATTTGACTGGCAAGTTTCTCCTTCCAAGTGAAATCTGAGTAAGGATTCTCCTGAAAATATTGTTTCAGAATCTTTAAATCATCATTTCTAACTCTGTGTGTGGGTCTTCCAATTCCATTTTGTCTTACACGTTGTGTACTTCTGTTTTCATTACAGTTATTTTCTTTCACAGAAGATCCTGGAAAATGGTGAAAGAGAAAGAAAAGGAAGCGTGAATAACAGTAGCATCCAAAGAAAGAAATGATCATTTGTTGAGTAATCATACATATACTAAGATGTAGAATTTAAAGTCTGCATCACAGTTATGACTCATGAAAATACCAATAGATGAAAACTGTATATTTTAGTTTATGAAGACAAAATGAGGCTACTAACCCATTGTGTGGTGTCATGGGCCAAAACTACCACTGTTTCAGATTCTGATGAACAAGTATGACTTGGTCACCAGAAGAAAACCCAGGGGAATTTAATGACACTCCTCTGAACATTAATTAATTAACTGAAAAATTCCTTTATCAGTGAAACAATGTTGTTTCTGATTCTCAAAGGTTTTTCTTTTTCTGGAAAGGGTCTCACTATGAAGTTGGAACTGGCCTTGTGCTCACTTTTGTAGCTTCCAGGCTGGTCTTGAGCTCAGTGATCCCTTGTCTCCACCTCTGGAGTGATGGAATTACAGGCATGCTCCAACCACGCCTGGTTCTGTGGCCTGATTAGTCCTCAGATTCTGGGTTCCCCAGGGCATGTAGGTTCAGGGATCAAATGTCAGACCTTGGGCTTGCAAGGTAGGTGCTTATGCCTCTGAGCTATCTACCAGGCCCAGTATTTTTTACCCATGTCCTAAGCCCATGCACTACAAAGCAGGTGACACTTGAAGGAAGCCACACACACACACACACACACACACACACACACACACACACTGATTTGGTGTTGTTAATCACTGAAATGATTAACAACACCAAAATGAACTCCACAGGAAAATACATTCCACTGCCATATCCCTTAGCACAGCTCCTACTGAAAAAACAGAAAGCCACTGTAGCTGAGGTTGGAGCAAAATTGGCATTCTTATAGACTGTTGGAGGTAACAACAAATGGTTGGGATTTACAGAAAGAAATATGGAAGTTTAGCAAACCCCTTACAATATTATACTTTGCAGGGACTATATTTATGTGACTTAGCAGCAGTGGTTAGATATGTAGACAAAAACAGTAAAACTGTGCTTTCAGAAACTGAGGAGACAGATTAATAGGAGGCAATATGTACTAGTTTCAATGACAATGCACCAGGTTGGAGATGGAAAGAGCCCTTGTGAGGATGGTGGTAATATTGACACTACGGAGTCATGGACCACAATATTCTGGAGCTCCACACTTAAAATGGGCAAGATGCTCTGCTTCCTGCTCTGGTCTACCATGATAAAAACAAATAATAATCCTAGAACATACTAAATTAAGAGAAGATCTGAAAATATATGCATGTGTTTTCAATCTGAGTTTGGAATAATTGCAGACACCACCAGGTAACTAGCTGCAATGCAAATAAAGGCATTAATCCTTCAGAGGTTGGAGCTACCATATCTTATTTCTAAAGTACAAAACTCTCAACAGGGCTGCACAGGGTATTAAGTTCCTAGAAGAAGACCATAAGGAGCACATTCAAATCATAGCACTGAGCTTCATTCCTTTGAAAGTTACCAGGAAAGCTTCAGAAAGTGACTGAAAGCTATATTTATTATAAAGTTTTCATCATGATTTTTAAATAATATATAAACTTGAATCTAAACCAAAATTTAATTGACAATTTTAAAGAACTACTTGCTAATGAAATCAGGAACTAGAAGGGAAGATGTCTGCCTGCCATATGTAGGTCTAGATTCAGCAAACAGGAAGCAAGAGAGAAAGAGGAAAGCTACCACTAAACTCTAGAGTTATTAAAATTTATGCTGGTAAATTTCATGCTGTTTGACCATAACTTTAAAATATATGAATGAAAGAAAACAAAAATGAGGGAGAACACATAAAAAGAAGTAATTCATTGAATGTGTGTGAAAATATACTTTGTATAACTTTAAGGGTAGAGTTTCAGGACATTGATATCTAAACCCATCACTGTGTAGCTGCGGATGAGAGACTTTGGAGGTGTACAGTGTCACACGGTGGGCACGCAGCCTGTAACCTGTAACCTCAGCCATCATGCATTGAATTTAGGCCTAGCTGGGACTACACAGAGAAAGAGGGAGAAAGGGAGACAGACAGTGCTTGCTTACAAATGATTTTAAAATTATTAGCTTCATTAAAATTTATAGGGGCCATGGGGGGCTGGGGAGATGGCTCAGTGGAATAAGCGCTTCCCTGGCAAGTGCAAGGGTCTGAGTTCAATCCCTGGTTCCGCGAAAAAAAAAAAAAAATTTATAGGGGCCAGCCAAATAGCTCAGTGGATTAAAGCACCTGCTTAGGCAGATGCAGAAACCAGGTTCAATCCCCAGTCTGCCCCAGATATGTAGGCCAGCCCTTTGGGGTGCGTTGAGATGACGATTGAGCCTAGGTGTGGTGGCGTGAGCCTGTAATCCCAGCTCTTGGGAGGCTGTAAACAGGCTGATCACTAAGAGTCCGATCTACACAGTGGGACCCTCTAAAACCTGTAGACCCTGCACA
>NW_004524906.1:1077509-1091769 GCF_000260255.1 Octodon degus
AGAAAAAAGAAAATAAAAGTAATAAAAATAAAACGTTCACATTTATGAGAATATATTAACTGTTGGATCTTAGCAATTTCATTATAAGAGATCTGGAAGTATAGCATCACATATACTATAAACAACATAAGCCATTCTTGGTATTGTTTTAGAGGAGTGGACTGGAAACTGAGCAGAATAGAGGTAAAGATGTTATTTCTCATTTACTGAATCCGTAGAATCAGTTTAGTAATACCAGAGAAAAAGCCAGGAATTCTTACCTGGGTCAGAACTAATCCCACCGTTATCGAAAACAAGATCATCCTAGAGGGGAAATTGTGTAAATGCCTTCACATTTCTAAGTTTCCTCATTAAGAAATGCTCCTCAGTTTGAAAAGGGAATTTTATTTTGAATTTCAGGCTGCAGTGAGGAGAGCAACAGGCTTATTTTTTTCTTTTTGCTGACACAAAATGGCCAATACCCAAAGTTAAACTAGGAAAGGTTTAATTTGCTCACAGATTTTAACGATTTCAGCCTATAATCAGCTACCTACAAAGCATTTGGGTGGAACATGGCAGAGAATAACCTTTCATGGCAGGGTGAGACAGCAAAAGCAACTAGAAGTAGAAGGTACTGCCTTCTCTTCTGCCTCTGATATTGTAGCAAGACTGTCTACCGTAGAGTGGATGTGGCACTCACACCCTTATGCCCAGCCTTAGAATATCACTCAAACACAAATTATAGGTTCAGCCACCTCTGAAAATCTCCCACCCCGTGACTCCATGAGGCTTTAGGGAGACATGGAGCCTCAAACCACTGCAGAAACTGTCTCCTAAGACTGTCAACTGTCTTCCACCTTCCTTGTAGGGTATAACAGAACTCACATGGGGCAGGCTGAGACTCCTGAGCACAAATATAATACTGTTCCACAACAAGTCAGCTTTTTGAAGTCTACAAACTATTAGCTTCCATGGCCAGGAATGATTTCATCAGTGCTAAGTTCAGTCCCAGAATCTACAGAAATGTTTCCAAGAATTCATGGAAAGCAGCTCAATGACTTTCATTGAAGACTACCTTTGTGGCAGAAGAATTTACTGGTTTTGATCACTCTTTCTAAAGCCACTGACAAAGACATGTAAGCAAGTTCCCCTCCATAATATCCTGCCCACCAGCCATAGACAGTCATGTGGTGATATAGGTTATTATTATTTTATTTTTCGCATGTTGTATTTCCTACTTATGAACTTACTCAAGTGGCTTCCCATTGAGTTACATCTCAGGCTTTTCTCAGTGGACTAGACAGGTTCTGACTGAGTCCCTCTGTTGCCTACCAGGGCTCTAACTTAAAATTTTCTACCTGAGCTTTTAAGTTATAAAACCCAACTCCTAAGGAACATTAGCACAGGAAGCACAGACTGCCCAAAATGCAACACATTTCAGGGTTCCACCAAACAGTTTACCTTTTGAAGCCATGTCAAATGCACAGTATGTGGTCTAGGAGGATCTTGCAGTCCTAGAGGAACACAGCACTCTGTAGGCCTAACAACTCTTACCCTTACCTGAGGTACTGAGAGTGAGGAGGCAGCACAGGACCTGAAGCACAGCCCTTTATATACCTTCTTGTTAATGTCCCAGGACACAGCTCTGCCCTAAGGTGGGTTGGGATAATCTTTACCTACTTGGAGCTTCAGGCACTAAAGGCCTGAGGTAGCAAACAGCCCTTCCTAGCCTTGGCTGGTCTCCTTCCTACTCACAGTTCAGCCTAGAAAAAACTCTTAGATTCCTTAATTCTTTTGATTTTTTTATTGCTCTCATTTGTATTAATTTCTGCTCTGATCTTCATAATTTCCTCCGTTTCTATGAGCTAAGGGCTCGACACGCTCTTTCTTTTCCACAAGCTTGAGATACACCATTATGTTATTTGTGCTTACTCTGTGTTCCCCATGTGAGAATTCATCACTATAAATTTCCTTTTTAATACTGCTTTCATTGCACCTCATAGGTTCCAATAAGTTGAATTTCATTTTCTTTGTTTGATTGGAAATTGTTTAACTTATCTTTTAATTTCACCTGTGACCCATAGTTTGTTTATAAGGCTGCAACTTAATTTCTATTTATGGAGGTTTTGTGATTTCTTTTGATATTAATTTCTAATTTCATTTCACTCTTGTCAAATAATATACATGGGATAATTTTAATTCCTTTTCATTTATGTAGGTATGTATGAAGGGCTAGTATGTTTTTTGGCATTCTTTTTTATTTTTAATGAATATTATATATATAATATTCCACATAAGATTTCTTTTTCATTTTCCCCTTGGGGGAAAAAATCTTTCTCTACTTTTGATGGGACTATAGATTGTTCAAATCACTACGGAAATCAGTGTGTAGATTCCTCTACAAAACAGGATTAGAAAAAAAAAAAACAAGATTAGAGATCCAATTCAATCGAGCTATTCTCTTCTTGGGTATTTTTCCAGAAGAACTGAAAACATCATATACTACAGAGATATATGTGCACCAATGTTACAGCAACATAATTTGCCATGTCTAATGCTTGGAAAAAACCCAAGTGTCCATCACCTGAGGAATGGATAAAATGATGGGGTTTATTTATACAGTTGAATATTATTCAGCTTAAAAAAAATTAACTCAAGGTTTTTATAGGTAAATGAATGTAACCAGAGACCGTATTCACAAGTGAAATAAATCAGAACCACATGTGTAAACATCATATTGTCTCCCTAGTGTACATATCTGAAAGATAGATAAAATGTGAAAGGTACAATAGATACTGTGAAAGGGAAAGAAACTATTCAAAGGGAAGCAACAACTGGGATGAGGGAAAGGACAGTAGCATATGGTTTATTGTAGAACATATCTTACATGCAGCTGAGAAGACTCTGATGTGTGGATCACTCTGTAAATGTCTAACAAGCCCATTTGTTCACAGGTTTGGTTTAACTCTGTCATTTCCTTACTGATATTTTTTGTCTAATTGATCTATGTCTTGGTGACAGTTGGGTGTTAAGATGTCCCATGACAATTGTGTCATTACTTATTTGACTTTTCTTGTCTGTTAATATTTGTCTTACATAATTGAGAGCATCTCTATTTGGTGCATGTATATTTATGACTGTGTATTACTTTCTCTTGAATTTTTCACCTAATAAGTACGTAGACTCTTTTTAAAAAAATCTCTCTTGAGCATTATTAGTTTGAACTTCACATTATTCCCAAGCAGAAAAGCTACTATTGTTTTTATCTGAGTTCCTATTGCATGGAGTATCATTTTCCTTCCTTTGTGTTTTAGTCTATGAATTACTTTTTGAGTTAAAAGGGTTTCTCATATTATTGTTTGAATTTCTTTTTTTTCCCTTTTTGTAATTTGTGTATTTTGTACAGGGTCTCCCTACTCAGCTTGGACTCATGCTGATCCTTCTCTTTTCAGCCTCCGTAGCGCTGGGAATACAGGCATGCACCACCACAACTGGACTTGGTTGCTGGATCAACACGCTCGGGGGTGTGGCATGCTCAACCAGGGATCAAACCCAGGCCCCTGTGCTTGGCTAAACAGGTACTTAATTAGCTGAACTATCTCACTGGCCCTTTGAATTTGTTTCTTGATCCACTTTGCCAAACTATTTCACTTGATTGGTGAATTCAGGCCACTTACTTTTATCATTATAACATATGTATTGACTTACTGTTGTGCTATTTTTCTATCGTTGGGTCCCTGCTTTTCCCCCTCTGTTTAATTATGTGTCCTGTGCTGTTTTTCTTCTGTTGTTATTCTTGGAATTGTGGTCATTTTATCTCTTTCTAGAATACCTTTCAGTGTCCTTTACATTATTGGCTTGGCAGACATGAGTTTTTCTAATTGTCATTTAAGTGTCTTATTTTCTCATTGATTTTGAAAGGTAGTTGTTCAGGATACATCAATGTAGATTGACAGTTGTTCTCTTTCAGGACTCACTTCAAGCTGTTCTTCTATAGAAAGCTTGAGTTGAGAATTGTGCCATGATTCTGGTGGGAATTCCTTTATAGGTATTATGCTTTGGGGCTAGATATTCCCACAAAGTCTTATGTAGTCATGAGGCAGGCTTAAAAAGTTTATCATTAATTCAAGATCCAATGTTGGGATTATGGGTGTGAGTGCTTTTGGGATTATGGGTGTGACTGCTACACCTGTGCTGGGATGGATAACTTGAATGCAATGAAACAAGGGAGAGGGACTTGCTTTCAGTGATGCACCTCCTGTTTTTATTTCTTTTTTTCCACCACCATGAGTTGTTGCCTTCTGCCATATGCTACTCTGCCTTGGAGCTAGCTGAGTATGGACTGAAACCTCCACAAACTGTGAACTAAATAAATCTTTTCTTCTTTAATTTTTGGTGTTGGGTATTTTGTCCCAGAAATGAAAGTAAAGTAATCAAGACAATAGGTGTTCTGTTTTTTTTTTTCTCTAACAGATTTTAATATTCTGTTCTCATGCTTGATTTCTGTGATCTTTACTATTATATGTTTTGGTGTAGATCTGTCTTAGACTATGGCTATTTAGAGTTCTTATACCTCACTTATCTGTAGGTCAGATTCTTTCCATGCTTTGGAAATTGTCTGCTATTACTTCTTTAAATAGTTTTTTATTATGTCAATTGTTTTGATTCTTGACTTTTCATTGACACTGATTTTTCTTTATGTCATCTTGAAGTTGAATTGTTAGTTTCTGATCCTTTGTTATTTTCAAGAGGTCTTTTCTTTCATGATTGCTAGCTGAGATCCTGACATCAAGGACTGAAAGTCTGTCTTTAGTATTCCTTAAGTCATTTTGCCAGCTTTCAGTGGAATTTTTAATTTCCTGGATATCTGTTTGAATCAGTTTCTTGCATGAATTCCTTCTCTTTCCTATGTAGATCATTAACAGTTTACATCCTCTTTCTATAATCTATTTTTAAAATCTATCTCTACTCTCGATTTGCTGAAAAATTCCTTCATTAGTGGTGACTGAAAGATAATTTATTTTGTTGTCTGTTTGAACTGGGATTTAAACTCAAGACCTTACACCTGCCTGAAGGGTGCCATGCACCTGAGCTATACCTCCAGCTCTGAGAGAGTATTTCTGATACGATTTTCTCTATTGTTTCTTTTGTACTTATCTTTTCAGAATCATGGCAAACACCTGTAATACCAGTACTCAGGAGGCTGAGGCTGAGGTTTTTGGGAGCTTGAGACTAGCCTGTTCTACAAAGTGAGCTCAAGGCAAGCATGAACTGTATAGCAGGACCCTGTCTCAAAAAGACAAAAAAAGTCAAGTGTATGTCTTTCAGTTTTCTCTATCTTGTGATCTCCTGGACTTGTTCTGGGTAGACTGGAGCTCTGAAGTTGTGTTTCACTTCTCACCTTGTTTTCTGTTTCAAAGGTTGTTAGTTCATTTTCTGTGTTACTCATTACAAGTTTTTGTAGTAGGTAGCTACATCACTAGTATCAAGGCCTCTCTAGGTATGGTTCATTCTTTGGGTGAGTCTTATGGAAGGTTCTTGGTTAGTGTATGTCCCAAGACCATACCTTTCCATTTGATTAAGAGTAAGATGTTGGTGTCTGTCTCAGTCCCCAGTCCTCTGGTGCTGATGGATCATGAGGTTACTACAACAAAACTTCCCAGTGTTGTTACTGAATTGACAATAACTGACTAAAACAGATATGACGTCCTAGCTAAAGTAGTACTATTAGCAATAACATAGCATCTAACACAGGTTAAACATTGACAACATATGGGAACTATTAATTTGTACCATTAACCATAGGATCAAAATCTGCAATTATATTATAGAACCAATAATATCTTGAGAACTTGCATGCAAAGTGTTTCCCCCATATAGAGTAGTTTTAATCTGTGGTGGGGAGACTTACGAAAGATAATGAATAAAACAAAGATAACTGAAAAGAAAGTAGAAGCCAAGCTGGAGGACAAAAGATGATCATGCAGCTTTAAGATATGAGAGAAGAGGACAGAAGAAAAAGAATGAAAGCAATTTAGGTGTTATCTAAACTTTGTCTCTGGATTTTGGGAATGGGATTAGGTTTCTGTGGCTGAGCTTTTCCATAGTTGTTAAGAAAAGAGAAGAAATAGGAAAAATAAAAAGGAACCAAAAAAGAGTAAAGGTGAAGCCCTTCTGCCTGGTTTCTATTTTCTGCCTCTTTGTTCTTAAATATAGTACTTGTTCATGTAACTTGGCTTGAGTTGCCTCATACTGTTCCTGTTGCTTCTGACAGTTTCACACTGCTGGTACCACTTGTCCATCCTGTGCTACCTCATTGGGGGCTATACCCTGTAGATGACTTTCTTGACAGTCTGTGTGTCTTCACCCACTGATTTTCACTTAGATCTAAGCAGTAGAGAAAGAAGGGTCAGTCTCTGGGTCTTCCTATGCCCCTTTTCACCTAGATTGGAGTAGCTGTGATGAAGGGGACCAGGTCTCTATATTTTAAGTTTTAAAGTGCCTTTTCTCATGTAGTCATGTTAGAAGTGTGATTTTTCTTTGGTAAAAGATATAAAATCTTTTAAATAGAATTTTCTTTATTAAGGTACATTTTTGTTATCATGTATTACATTTTAGGGCATTCTAGAACTCAGACATATCCAAATTAATTTGTATTTTGAGATAAACTTTCACCAAGTTCCCAGACTGGCCTGGAATTTGCTAGCCACTTGTCTCACTGGCCTTCCCATATAGTTGTCCCTACAGTCTTGTGTCTTCATGCCAGGCCAAAGAACACTTTTTAGTTTTAAGTATATATGCCCTCTTTAGGTATTGCTAGATTAGGTTTCCTAATATTGTAATAAGATTTGTTTCCACATATATTCATGAATAGTAAGTTGCACTCATGATAAATTGCACTCATACTTTTACTCCAAATTTATTTAGATGTTTGTGGTCTCTTAAGGTTAGCCTTTGTATGAATTCTGTATTGTTCCTCTCATACTATTTCTCATAGCATCTTGTACAATGTATTTCTTCATTACATTTTTAAAATGTTCAGTGACTGTCTGATCTCCTTTTAGGAAAATTTCTATGAATTCAATTTTTTAAAGGATTGTAATATGGGCAGGGGAGATATCTCAGTGGAAGAAGCGCTTCCCTGGCAAGTGCAAAGGCCTGAGTTCAATCTCCTGTTCCGAAAAAAAAAAAAAAAAAAAAAGATTGTAACACAACTCTCACATTGAGTATTTACCCAAACTTAGATATGTTCATTTCAGCAAAGACTTCAAATTGAAAGCCAAGAATTTATTCCTGACATCTTCATCATTTTCATGCTCTGAGGACACAAAATATTCTAGAATTGTACTTTATATATGTTTCCTGGTGTCGTATTGCCAAGGGTTCCTTAGCATCATCAGCACAGGATGTTGTTCTGTGAGGTCACAATGGGCTGCCCAGAGCCTCAACCAGGTCTCCAATGTTACATCCTCTTTTTGGAAGGAGGATTGCTCACCTGGAGGAAGACTTATGGCTATCCATTGGAGCATAATTGTTTTCTGGATACCTCTTATCCGAAGACATTTGGTACCAAATGGAAAAGCATTAGGCATCTAGAGCAGTTTCCTGGAACATACTGCATTGCAGAGCTGAAACATTCAGAAGCAGGATGCAGTTGTTGCTTGGTGGTCTGCACCTTGGCAATCTGGATGAGACCACCTGTGTGAATCTGTGAATCCTATGAGTGTAACAGTAGGAAGAGGCTGCTATAAATGTCTTTGGGGCTTCAAAAAGGTTTTCAGAAGGGGAAAGGAATTTGGGATTAACCCCTTTGTGCTTACGTCAAATTTTAGACACCGGAGAACAAAGTGGCAGCACTATTGCTACTGAGTGAGTTAGGATGTTTCATGCTTGGGTTGGGTAGAACTCACTGCAAATTGTTGAAGATGTGTGTGGTGTGTGAGTGTGTATGGTCCCACAGGATTAGCTGCATACACAATATCATAGGTGGGGAGCAGTGCAGATCCATTGCTCTGCAGCTGGCTGTAGCAGAGAACCAATTCACAGATACTCAAGAGAGTAGCAGAAGGTAGAACCTTTGCACAGGGAGCCTGATGTTGCCATTCCTATAGTCTAGTGTGACCATATTGCCACTCATTAAAAGCCTTTGTGGGGTTCCAGATGTGAGGGAACTGCCTGTCCTACTATGCTCTGTTCTATCCAGGTTGGGACCAGCAGAGTCTATGTATGTTTTTCCAATAAAAATAGATTGAAGTGTGCTGTCAAATGACTCCTTACTTGGCTCTGATGGGAATTGTTCAGAGTGACTTAGTATAGGAAATCTCCAGAGAATTCTATGATCCATCCAAGAACTTCCCCATATCGATTATGTCAGATTGTGTTTTTTGAAATTAAGACAGAATTGTTGAATACAGAGAAGAAAGGCAATCATGGCTCATGCAAACCTTTTCAGATCTGTATATATTGGAACCCAATATAAAATTCAAATATAAATTGCAAAATTAAAAAAAAAAGTGTATCACTAAAATATTTTTTAAATTGTGAAATTCATATGTAAGTTAAATTGGTGATGAACTACTTAATACTTTTGGTGCTCGTCCTGATATTCTGATATATTTTTACACAGTGTTCACCACAATTAACCAATTAACATATCTGTCATTTCACTAGATAACTTTTGTTTGAAATGAAGATATATAATTTTATATATTTCAAGCATGGAATATTGACTTGTTATTTCTACTTACACTTCTTAACATCAGATCTGTTGATATAATATCCCTCTATTTCATCCTTTTTGTTTGACAGGACTTTTTTTCTTGTCATTTTCCTGTTCCTTCCTTCCTTACTTCTTTCCTTCCTTTCTCCATTCCTCCCTCTCTTCTTTTTTTCCCTCTCTCCCTGCTGTCCTTCCTTCTTTCCTTCTTTTTTTCCTCCACGCTTCCTCTGTCCCCTCCTTTCCCTCTGTTCCATCTCTGCTTTTTGAGACAATGATCTCACTATATTCCTAGGATGGCAGTGAATCTGGTAATGTCTGTACATCTAAAGTAGTTTAGACAATAGGAGGGGAAAACTGCTTCAGTGATTTTTTTTCTTCTTCTTACATCACTGTTCTTATTAACACACAAAATAACATTGACTTATGAATACTTTTAAGGCTGTAACTGAAGGAGAGTGATTCTTTACAGTGTAACATGAAACCCCACCTAACAATTGCAAAAACTTTGGAGATACAAATATCTAAGACCATTTCTATGAATTTTTTTTCTATGTGTTTGGTGCAGGGTCTCACTACACAACTCATACTCATAGTGATCTTCCTGTTTTCAGCTTCCCCAGTACTGGGATTACAGGCATGTGTCACTACATCCAGTCTCACTGCCATGATTTTTTGTTTTAGCTAATTTGTATCCTCATCCAAGTAACTGTATCCAAGGAGATGTTATGGTTGGGTTGCACAATTGACCTCTGATTGCCCAGTTGAGTCTCATGGTTCTTCATAGTCTGTGGGTAAGAGGCTGTCAGTCCAGTCTGTGGGCCCACCATAATTTTCATGGATGAAGCCCCAGGTTAAAGAACACACATGTGCAAGACATGCATGAGCAACAAAAGCAGATAGCATGGAGCAGAGCAGAGAGCATAAGAGATAAGGAGCAAAAGAAAATCCTGAGTCTATTGTATAATTCTTATAAAAGTTGCCATCTCATATCTACAGTTTTATATAGTGCCATAAATATCACATGCCTGCTTCTCTGCGCTGCTACGATTACATAGCTATATCCAGCTGTGCACTTGTGCTAGACAATGGGATGATGTTTTTGGGTGTCATTACATGCCTCTGAGCTTTGAGGTAGTCTGAGTGCTTTCCCACATTCTATCTCCTCAAAAGGAGGTGGTTTGTAAATGTAGCATTCTCTATGTAACAGGGCACAAGTCCCTCCCTTGGGTTTTGGTTTAAAACTCAAGAACCATTTTTTAAAAATAATAAAAACTCCACACCTGAATTGTCTCACTCATAATGAATATCAACATCTGGCATGTAACATTCAAGGTCTGAGTCATATGTTGAAAAGGACTTCAACCTGGAAGGTTAATTGTATGATCCCTGCCCCTGGTCTGATGCTATCCCTAGAGGCATCCCATACAAGTCCATATTTTTTGTCAGATGATATTCTTAGTGGACAACCATGGTAATGCTTGGTCAAGGCATTGGTTGAGTCATTTTATGCTGAGAAGAAGCTTATGTCCTGAAACATGGTGCTCTACATGGTCTGCTTTTTGGCCATGCTCCCATTCTTCTCATCATAGTCTGGCACCCACATGTGATGTGGCTCTATGTGTCCTCTTGAGCTTCCCAAACTGACACTCAGAGCATCAGCCCCTCAAGATGGCTCAACTGTCTGTGCACACATGAAAGAGAGTATTATGGTTTGTGTCTAGGTACACACACACACACACACACACACACACACACACACACAAAGCCTCATGTAGTCACTGGGACAGGAGTCTAGATTTTGTGATTAATTCATAATCCAATACTGGCATTATGGCTGTGAGTGCTGCTGGGATTATGGACGTGAGTGCTACACCCAGCCTGGGGAAGATAGCCTGAATACAACATGAGGGAGACAGACTTCCTCTGTGCTGCCATAGTTGTCACTACTTCTCCCATTTGCTCTTGCTGTTTTGCTGTCTTCTGACGCCATGAACTGCCCTCTGCCATGTGCCACTCTGCCTTGGATCCAGCTGAGTATGGACTGAAAGGTTCACTAAGTATGAGATAAATTTTTCCTTAGGTTTGGGTGTCCAGTATTTTGTCCTAGCAATGAGGAAAAAGTAATTAAGACACTGAGCTTTGACTTGGCGCCAATATCCACTAAAGTTAGTATTGCTGCACTTAAAGAGTGAATTCCACATGTGGCCTCTAGTCTCCTAGAACACCCAAGTCCTTAGTACCTCAACCTGCCTCTTAATCAGGATAAAAGAACAGCATCACTTCCTGCTTTATGAGGGCCATTGTCGACTACTGACACTGTTGCATCATCCAGTATTGCTGCTTATGCATAACTGCCTCCACAGAGTCAGCAACACATCTCAAAGTGGCCCATTGAATTTATTTGCAACTGGGCCAACATTCATCAGGTCTGTCCAGATCTAGTACCAACAAATCCTCAGTGCCCACACAGTCTGTCCTTAGGGAAAATGGCCCCACTTGCCTGGAAGTACCCTTTCTTTCTCTTTTGCTGGTACACTTTTTATAGGTGTTGACTTACCTTGGCACTTCACTTTCATGTTTCCCAGCCTGGCCAAGGCATCCACAGCATTATGGATCAGGCAATCTGTACAGGGAGCTAGAAGGGCTGCCACTGATCCTAACGTGCCAGCCTATACTGCTTTTAAGGATCATGCCTTTCATGCGTGCCATTGGGAGTTCTTCATCTGGGCTAAGGTACTGCAGTGCTGACATTATTTGGTGTGAGCTCATTTCACATAACACAGTTATCAAGTCTAGATAAGTTTTCCATTTAGTGGCTTGCTGTGACTACAACTGGACTCTTGCAAAACAGGTGAGCTGCTGCTATCAACTAATTAATTACAGACCAAATACCTGCTTCTGGGATCATCTGCACATCCTGTATAATCTATCCCATAGATGGGGTGCTGGCCATGCTGGATATTTGGGACAAGTCTTGTGGATTAACTGCATGTCATTAGCCCCATTGTCCTATATGCACTGCAGCCATGCTGGGACTGTTTCTTCTACCTCCTGCTTTGTCTGCCAGCTCCCACAGCTCCATGGCTATATAAGTTGCACATATAGAATGTCAGGCAGAGGTTGGAAACCCTGCCAGTCCTTCTTCTTGGCCTAAGGTTTCCTCTACTTCTATTGTTTTGACAAGTATCTATCTTCTGTTGAAAACCAGGAAATTTTCCAAGAGATTTTTCTTGGACATGAGGTCTCAGGCTTCTGGAGACATTTATAGATTATGTAGTGCTTCCCATACCCGAAAAAAATGATCTCTGGAAGAAATAGGCACTGCTCAATGCCTTTTCCTATCTGCTGCAACTGGTCTACTTGCAGGGCAAGACTGCATACCTCTTTATTTATAAGGGAGAAGAATTCAAAGTACATCCAAGCTACTGGTCATGCCATTTCATGGTGATGGGGAGGAATCTGTCCATTGTTTCTAAAGCTTGCAAGACATCATTAGGCTCCAAGCAGACTGATTACCAGTCTTCTTGATCCTTCCAACCTGTTAAGAAGGTGACTATAGGTAGCTATGGTGAGGCTTGGTGTGATTAACAGCCATTCTTAGTGGCTTTCCCTCAACTTTCGGCACTTCAACAGCCCTCATGGGGCCATTCATCTCAATGTCCCAGGGACTATACAAGTTGACAGCCAACTTGAAGGACCCAAAGGAGATTATCATGTTTGAGGTCTCTGGTTTAAAAAAAAAAACACATGTATGTAACACACCATCAACAGCAGTCAGAATGGATCAGAGGAAAGTGCAAGAGCCCAAGAGCAACCTGTGTCTTTGTTGTATAATTCTTACATAGGTTGTTGTATTGTATTTACCTTTTTGTATACTGCATTTACCAGCCTGTGCTAACTCATACTTAAGAAGCAATATTTCACTGTCTGCCTGCTTTAGATGAGTAGCAGTCACCATGTTCTCAGGTGCTCATGGATGGCCCTGAGATGTGACGCAGTCTGAGTGGTTCCCTGTAGAAGATCAGGCAGTCCTGGCAGGAAATAGGATGGCCCTGTCTTCATTTATGGGCACACTGGTTTCAGGACAACGATGACACATGAGTTCACAAATGCTGTCTTCTCATTTACCTGGAAACGAACTGTGCCACATTGGGCTCTTTATGCATGAAACCTTGCCCCTTACGTAACTGCCCCATCCTTTTCATTTTTCTTAATTTGAAGAAAAGATCTCACTCATTTAGAAAGACTGGTTCAAACTTCCTGTTCTCTAGCTTCATCCTGAAATGTTGCTGGAGTACAAGGATTAAGGGCCTGACCCAATGTTATGGTTTGTGTCTAGTTGTCCCCTAAAAACCTCATGTAAGTTATAGGGCAGACATGGCTGGAGGAGCAACAAGTGGCTTGAGTGGCAGGGCCAGAGGACCAGGGTGGGGCCCCAAGGGGCAGGGAAGGGGGTGCAAACCATTAAACTGGCTAGTCTGTGCTTTCTCAGAGATACTGGAGAGGGTCATCCTGGACATGTTAGCACCCCAGCCTCTCTTCCAGTGTTGTGAAACCTCCAGTAGCTATGAGCTAAATAAACCTTTCCTTCCCTCAATTTGAGAGTCAGGTATTTGTCCCAGCAACAAGAGAAGAGTAACTAATACAGAATTTGGTACCAGAGAAGTGGGGTCGATGCTGTGTCTATACCTGATGATGTGGATTACAAGCTTTTGGGAATGACTTATGGGAAGAGATAAGAAAGGGTTGGAGATGTCACCTACAAGTGAAGCACTGGAAAAACTCCAGTTGTCCTGTAGGGAAGATTATGGTCAAAGACTGATAGAAAGCCAATCTGTAAATATCAGGCTCAGGAGTTTTCTGCTGGGAAGAACTGAATTTGTTGTTGGACTCCAGAGCATTTGTGTTTTGGCCTGGCAGAACATTTGTCTGAATTTTTCCCATGTCCAGAGTCTTTACCTGAGACTGAGATTAAACATGGAGGACTGATTAATCTTTCAAAGGAAATCTCAAAACAATCAAATATTGGGGCAGTGGCATGGCTGTTATTGGGGGCTTTCAGTCAGATTATTTTGAGCATCAACTGCAAAGAGCCCAGCAGAGTGACATAAAATGTTGTGAGCCTGGTCAGAAAGGCATCTCCACTAAAGCTGTGGAATGCAAAGATAGAGCTGAGAGGATCTCCATTGCCAAGAAGGAAAAGATGGCCTGAGAGCATCACAGGAGGTGGCAGGTTCTCACCCTTTGCATCCTCAGAATCACAACAGTGAGGGGCTTTGCTTTGAGGAGAAATCTGCAGAGCCCCAAGTTCCAGAACAGAGGTGGTGGTCACATCAGGTTTCAGAATGGAGGTAGCAGCCACATCATATTTCAGAATGCTGCTGGCACAGAGAATTTGTTTCTCAGAATCAGGGTCAGAGTGCTTAGCGATCCAGCCACTCAACCCCTAGAGTCAAGAGAGTGAAAAGCCTGGCTACTTCTCCAGCTGGCAGCAGACGTTGGAATAATCCACGTGGTGTTGCTTTTAGGCACATGCAGACTGCAGGAGTTCTGAGGTTAAGA
>NW_004524906.1:1092490-1093806 GCF_000260255.1 Octodon degus
CCTTTTACAGCTCATCATATTAATATGGCTTTACTTTATATACCTCATTTTTATACTTTTCTGCTGGATGGTTAAGACCAAGATAAATCAAGACCTATATAATAAGAAATGTAAATTTTGTATCTGATAAGGTCAGTCAAATAACCTCAGAATTTATCCTGTAACCTTGTACCGCAGTTTGCAGTTCCTTTGTCAGTGTCAGCCATGTGGATGAGTCACGGCCATTACTTGAACAATTTGCTCTCTGTGAAAGACTGAGAGAGTGTTTTCGCTCCATGTGATTCCTTAGGCACACTCTACATCGTTAGAACCATTGTTCTATGGCACCACAATCTCCTTGATCAGAAAATTTGGGACACGACTGAGTTACATGATGTTACACCATAGGGTCTCCTATGTCCTGAGTCTTCACTGATCTTAAAGGCTATGGTCAAAATGTTGGCTATCCTTGCAGCCCTTCTATTTATCTAATTATTGGTCTGCAAACTTAGGTTGTTATTTATTTATTTATTTAAAAAAATTTTTTTGGCTGAGCTGGGGATTGAACTCAGACCCTTGCACTTGCCAGGGAAGAGCTTATTCCACTGAGCCATCTCCTTGGCCCATTAAACTTAGGTTGTTAACCCTCCAAAAGAGAAGATTATTACCCTACATCTTATGCAGAGTTTAACTTCACTATCTGTCTGGATATCAAACATCTTAGGCATAACATGGAGCAACTATTTTCCATCAAGTATTAGTATATTAAACATTGTCACTACAAAATATGGAGACAACAATTTAAAAAATGAAAAATACTAAAGAATATGAATAAACAGTTGTATATTTTTACACAGAAAGTTAGAAATCTAACCATATACAGCATTTTTAAATTTTATTTATTTTTTGCCATAATTTTATTGGTAAACAAATAGCAATGAGACAGGTTCAAATCATATCGGTAAGACAGTTTCAATAATTAACACACTGCATGCATTATTCTTAGTGGTTAATTGCTGTACAAGATGCGGACCTGATATCCAATTTACAAACACCATTAGAACAAATCATTCTATTCATTAAAAGAATGTAACTATATATCTATCCCAACCACTTTGAATGCACAGATACAAAATGGACATTCATCTGTATCCCCCTTTTTTTCTTAAGTTCTGTTATTTGAATATTATAGGTGTGTTAAACTCAGCAAAATATTCTAAAAGATTCCAGTAGCCCATAGTAGTATTGGGGCTTCCACTTAACTGGCATTGTCAGAAATTGTTAACATGAATGCCCCACAGCTCAACTTAATAGAATGGCTTTATTTCTTATATTTC
>NW_004524906.1:1110845-1112023 GCF_000260255.1 Octodon degus
TAAAGTATCATGTCATCTGCAAATAATGATAATTTAACTTCTTCTTTACCTATTCTTATTCCTTTTCTTTCTTTCTCTTGTCTAATAGCTCTAGCTAGTGATTGCAGAACTATCTTGAATAGGAGTGGTTTTACAGGACATCCTTGTCTTGTACCAGAACTTAGAGTAAAAGATTTCCCTTTTTCCCCATTTAGAATTATGTTAACCGTTGGGTTTTCATAAATGGCTTTTACCAGATTGAAGTAGAGGCCATCTATTCCAATTTTCTGTAAGACTTTGAACAAAAATGATTGTTAGACTTTATCAAAAGCCTTTTCTGCATCAATTGAATTGATCACGTGATTTTTAGTTTTTGCTCTATTGATATAGTATATTATTTTATAGATTTTCGAATTTTGAAAAATTCTTGCATCCCTGGGATAAATCCTAACTGGTCATGGTGTATGATCTTCTTGATGATTCGTTATATTCTATTTTCTAGGATTTTATTGATGATTTTGACATCTATGTTGATGAAGGAGATTGGCCTGTTTTTCTCTGTCTTAGTTGCATCCTTCTCTGGTTTTGGTATCAGTATCATACTTGTCTCCAGGAATGATTTTGGAAGGATTGCTTCCTTTCAATTTCATTGAACAGTTTGAGTTTAGGGACTACATCTTCTGTAAATTTCTTGTAGAATTCAGCTGTGAATCCATCTGTACTTGGACTTCTCTTTGTCAGCATTTTTGTAATTACATCTTGTATTTCATTGGCTGTTATTGGGCTATTGAGAGTGATTATATCTTGTCAATTCAGTTGTGGTACTTTGTACCTTTCTAGGAATCTTTACTTTTCTTCTGTGTCTTCTACTCTGAAAGAGTAAAGATTCTCAAAGTAGCTATTGATAATCCTCTGAATTTCCACCTGGTCTGTGCTAATTACATTTTTTTCATTCCTTATTGCTTGTATGTGAAATTTTTCTTTCCTCTTTTTGATGAGGTTAGATAGGTCCTTATTGATTTTATTTAATCTTTCAAAGAACCAGCTTTTTGATTTTTTAATTCTTGGAATATTTTTCTTCATCTCAATTGAATTAATTTCTGCTCTAATCTTTATGATTCCTTCCCAGTCTTTGTGCTCTGTGTTTGGTTTGCTCTTCTTTTCTAGTTGTTGAAGGTGCAGCATTAGGGTATTTATTT
>NW_004524906.1:1114479-1116586 GCF_000260255.1 Octodon degus
CTCCTTCCAGCTGCTGCCCTTGGGGGTGAACCTGTTGCACCCCTCTGGCAAGATGTTCTGCTCCTGGACTAGCTAGGTGGTTCTGTCTCCTTCACTCTCTGCAGGGATTGTACCTGCAGGGATTCACCTCAGGCCTGAATGCCAATCCTGAGCCAAGTCTGGAGGGGACAAGGTGGAGTAGGTGTATAGAGGCAGCTGTCCCACACACACACTGGGCCTGAGCTAGGACTGGATCTGGGGGTTCCCAGAACATGGCAGATATTCCTACCTGTTTAGCGGGGTTGGTGGGGGTGCTACGAAGGGGTGAAGGGCGTCCCAATGGGTAGAAGAGGGTCTCACCTATTCTGCACCTGGGCTGGGATGTCAGGTCCTGCCAACGCGGGGTAGCCGGAAGCTCTCTCACACACTCACCGGGCCTGGGCAAGGACTGGATCTGGGGGTTCCCAGAACACAGCAGTAATTCCTACTCGGTGTGCAGGGTGGGGGCTGCTATTCAGTGGTGGGGGACATCTCAAGGGCATGGAGGATGGTTTCACTCACTCTGCACCTTGGCTGGGATCTTCAGAAATTAATTCTGTTCTGAGTTCCTTTGTACATCTCTGCTATTGTTTCTTTACTTCCAAAGCTGTTAATTCATACATTTCAGCTATATTTATTTCCTCTGCACTTGTTCTGGGTGGGCATTTGGTTTCCCCCATATGTTTCTGTATTTCATTCTTTACTTCAGATGCTCTGATTTCAGAGATTTCTTTTTTTATTTCAGGAATTAATTCTGCTATGAGTTCCTCTATACCTTTCTGATGTTGTTTATTTACTTACTTCCCATGCTATTAATTCATATATTTCAGCTGAGCTAGTGTCCTTTGCTATGCCTTTGTGCCCTCTTGTTCTGGGTGAGCTCAAGGCCTGAGATTGCATTTTGCTTCTTGTCTTTGTCATTTTGTATAGCACTGACCTCTGACCTTTGGTGTAGAGCTTTGGTGAAGTTATAACCTTAGCACCTACTGAAATTCAGGTGCAGATATGTTAAGTTTGAGTTTATCCAGTTATGCCTGGCCTGGGTCTAGCTGTTGTGTTCAACTCCTTCCTGCTGCAGCCCTTGGAAGTGAACCTGTTGGGCTCCTCTGGCACAAGAGTGAACCTGTTGTACCCCTCTGTTGTGACCCCAGCGCAGGGGGCACAGGGGAGTGCAGAAGTTTTCCTACACACTAGCTGGGTCTGGGCTTAGTCTGGATCTGTGGATCATGAGAATGTCTCAAAAGTTCTCACTCACTCAGTGATCTTGGGGGTGGGGGCACTGGAGGGTTGGAGGGGTCCCAAGGGTGTGGCAGAGGGTCTCACTCATGTGACATGCCTCAGTTTTGGTCCAGAGAAGTCCCACCGGTGCAGGGAAGCCAGAATAAGCACTTCTCTGGCAAGTGCATTGGTCTGATTTCAATTCCCAGTTCAAAAAAAAACACAAAAAAACTGCTACATAGTCATTGATCTTCGGAGCTGGGAAGATAGCTTAGTAGAATAAGTGCTTGCCTGACAAGGACAAGGGCCTGAGCTCAATCCCCAGTTTTGAAAAAAATAAAACGTTCAAATGTCCCACATGGATCTATAGGACTTAATGTTTGACCTGTTGGATTTTGGATTTGTGTTGGCCCATTAGCTTGTATTCTTCTGTGTACACCTTTTGGAATGGCAATGTTTGTCTTGTGCCTTTGAACATTGGATGTATTTAACTTTTAATTTGTACAGGGACTCCCAGTTGAGAGTTTGCCTTTGATCTTGGAGGAGACTTGGGACTTGGGCTTTACAGCAATGCTGAAACTGTTGGGATTTTGGAAACTTGAGAGATAGACTAAAATGACTTTTGGACAAAGAGATGTGCATGAGACTTTGTGGGTTCAGGGGCAGAATGTTATGGTTTATGTCTAGTTGTCCCCTCAAAACCTCATATAAGTTATGGGGCAGACTCGGCTGGAGGAGCAAGGAGTAGTTTGAGAGGCAGGACCAGAGGGTTGGGGCCAGAGAGGTGCAAACCATTAAACTGGCTAACCTGTGCTTTTCAGAGATGTGGAGAGGGTCATCCTGGACCTGGCAGCACCCCAGCTTCTCCTCC
>NW_004524906.1:1117646-1133938 GCF_000260255.1 Octodon degus
GCATCACACTTCATGTAAAGATCACCTTTTTCAAAGTGATTATGATATAGTGGCAATGCTTCACCTTGGAATACATGAACACAACCTGGAGCAATTACTTTGCCAGGGGGGTACTTCACCACAATCTGATGTGCGTCAAGGTGCTTGAAGGTGAACTGAAATCCACCTAGAGCTTCGACAATTCCTATCGTATATGTCATGTGTAAATCCCATCTCTCTGGAGCACATCATTTCCCTTCTTCTGCATCAAAAGAACAACATCTCCTGGTTCCACTTCTGGGGCCTGGTCTTCCTCCCCAGTGAATGTAATTTTGTGTCCGTGTTTCATGTCTTTGTGTACATGAACTTTAAGAATCTTGACTTCCTTAATCACTTTCTTCCCTTCACGTTTTTTCCAGTGGTCCTTTTCATTAATTACCCCTCCTTCTCCATTACAATCAGAACACACAGACTGCATCTGCTGCACCATTCCTGGACCCAGTTGCCTGATCATGATGTGTACACCTCGACCTCAACAAGCACTACCCTTCTGGACAGCTCTGAATTTTCCACCTCCACCACTGCATGCATGCTCTACAGAATATATTTTTGCTAAGTTGTAGGGGGGGGTTTTGCCATTATTTAGATCTTTTAAGGATACTTTGAGTGGATCCATCATGTCATCTCCTTATGCTATTTTGACTTCTACTCTGATCATCCATGAAGACAAATAATCCTCCACCAAAAATATGAGAAAATCTCATCCATGCTACCACCTCTGCCACTGCCTTCCTGAAGACCTTTTTCTCAGTTTGTATCATGTAACCAGCAAGTCTGGATTTGATAATACTTCATATGAAAAACTTATTTCTTTAAATTTGTCTCCAGCATTTGAATGCTTATGAGAATGATATTCCTGGGCTAACTTTCTGTATGCCTTCTTCAGCTCGTTCTCGCTGGCACTAGGCAGGACGCCCAGGATTTTGTACAACTTTGTGCTGGCAACTTTCACCATGGCAGGCTGCAGGGCAGGGCTTTTAAGGGAATGTGGGGGCCGCATGCCCTGGAGCCGAGCCTGGCCATGAGTGGCGATGGCAGCAGTGGCGCAAGCCAAGGGAGATTGCAATTTTCTTTTCTCTTGGTTTCTTTTCTTTTTTTATGTATTTAGTGCAGGGTCTACAGGGTTTCACTATGTAGATCGAACTTGTTTGTAGTGATCCTCCTGTTTTCAGCCTCCCAAATGCTAGGATTATAGGTGTGCACCACCACACCCACTCAGGCTGCAATTTTTTTTTTTTGAACTGGGCTTGAACTCAGGTCCTTGCACTTGCTCGGCAAGCACTTATTCTACTGAACTATCTCCCTAGTCCCTAGACTGCAAATATTTAAAAGAAATATTATATACATGGGGAGAGAATGAAAAAGGGAGGGAGAGAGAGAGAGAGAGAGAGAGAGAGAGAGAGAGAGAGAGAGAGAGATTTTCCTTGGGCTTTTCAGCATCTTAAAAAGAATATAAGATTCAGTGGGTGCTGAATGAATGCAAGACAAAATTTGGAAAGGTCAGTTGGGTAAAACCTGGTCTAGAGTAGGGATTGAAGTGTGTGGAATTAAGGGCGGTCAGAGGCTAATCCAGGAGGCCCAGTTTAGGCAGAGCTGTGAATGGGTGGAGACCACCCTAGGAGCTGCTTTTTTGTTTCAGGCCTGAGTGTCTGCAGCTCTAAGTGGGTGGAGATAATCCCACTCCACCCTAGGGTGGAAATGTGTCCAGTGAGAATCCCAAGAAGGTATATAATGGGCTGTGCTTGGTCCTGCATTGCCTGCTCACTCTCCGGACATCAGACAAGAGTAATGGTGTTCCCACGGAGTGCTGCATTCTTCTAGGACTGGGAGATCTTCCTTTTTGACCTGCGCATTTGACATGGCTTCGAAAGGTAAACTGTTTGGCAGAAACCTGAAACATGTAGAGTTGGGGGCAGTCTGTGTTTCATGTGCTAATGTTTTCTAGAGGTTGGGCCTTTCATAACTTAAAAGCTCAGGTAGGAAATTTTAAGTTAGAGCCCTGGCAGGTAACAGAGGGACTCCATCTCAGAACCTTTCTAGCCCACTGAGAAAAGCCTGGGATGTAGCTCAGTGGGAAGCCACTGGGTAATTTCACAAATAGAAAACACAAAGTACAAAAATCCCACATTGCCACTGGACAGTAGACTTGGGACAACCTATATCACCACATGACTGTCCATGGCTGGTGGGCAGGAGATTGTGGAGAACTTGCTCAGATATTTTTGTCAGTGCCTTTAGGAAGAGTGATCAAAACTGGTAAATTCTTCTACTGCAACAGCCGTCTTTGGTGAAAGTTATTAAGCTGCTTTCCATGAATTCTTGGAAGCATTTTTGTAGACTCTAGTACTGGGCTCAGCATAGATGAAATCATTCTCATCTGTGGGAGCTAATTGTGTGAAGAGTTCAAAAAAACCCTGATTTATTGGGGAATGGTATTAATATGTTTGTGCCCAGGAGTCACAGCCTTCCCCTATGTGAGTTCTGTTATACCCTACAAGGAAAGCAGAAGACAGTCGACAGTCTGTTAGGGGAGCACTTCTGTTTTTATTTTTCCCCACAGTTCAGGGAATTGAACTCAAGATGCTGTGCTTGCCAGGCAAGTGCTTATTCTACTGAGCTATCTCCTCCCTGGCCCAGAGGAGCACTTCTGTTGTGATTTGTGTCTCTATGTGTAGGGAATTTTCAGAGGTGGCTGAATCTAGAATTTGTGTTTGCGTGATAATCCAATACTGGGATTAAGGTCCACATCCACTTTAGAACAGGCAGTCTTGCTACAATATCAGGGGTAGAAAAGAAGCTAGTACTTGCTACTTCCATTATTACTTTTACTGTCTTACCCTGCCATGAATGGTTGCTCTGTGCTATGTTACACCCTGCTTTGGAGCCAGCCGATTATGTATTAAAACCTCCACAAACAGTGAGCAATTAAACCTTTCCTAGTTGAACTTTGGGGATTGGGTATTTTGTGTCAGCAAAAAGAGAAAATTAAGCTCATTGCTCTCCTCAGCGCAGCCTGAGGTTCAAAATACAAACTCCCCTTTAAAAGTGAGAAGCAGGGCTTGTGGGTTAGCTCAGTTGTTTAAAATGCCTGCTTGGGCAAATCCAGTCAGGCACAATGGGCGTGATCCCCAGATCCACATGTAGCTCCAGACCTGCCTTTAAGGCAGCCTTGCCCAGCCCCCCCCCCCAAAAAAAAAGAATCCTTCTCAAAGTGAGGAGCATCTCTGAATGAGGAAACAAAGAAATGTGAAGGTATTGGGTTCAATCCCCGGTACCACAAAAAAACAAAGAAATAAACACATAATTTCCTCTGTAGGATTATCTTGCTTTCATTTACCGATGAGATTATCTCTGCCCCAGTTAAGAATACCTGACCTTTTCTCCAATGTTACTAAGCTCATTTGGATTCAGATTCAGCAGACAGGGAAAAAACTTCCTCACCTCTATGCTGCTCAGTTTCCCGTCCACTTCTCTACACAAACAAAAACAATATTAAGAATGCTTTATGTTGTTTTAGAGTATATTTGATCCTATACTTTCTGATCTCTTATAAAGAATTGTCAAGATCCAACAGTTAATGTATTCTCATAAATTTGGATATTTAAAAAATCTTTTTTTGTGATGGATTTGTAAGCAAACTCTCTCTCTCCCCCTCCCTCCCTCCCTCCCTTCCCCCTTCCTTCCCCTCTCTTTCCCTATGAGGTCACAACTTCAAGACCCTCTGACTGCTGGGGTTATAGGCTGTGTGCACCATTAGGTAGCACTGTACACCACCAATCAGCTCTCACCAGCATGCTCCCAGGGATGGGTTTAGTCAAGGCAAGGATTCATTTTAACTTACTCAGAGTACTCTACATACACATGAGTCACTACATTCTTAACTTTTATTTCTCCTTCCTTGGTTTTTTTTTTTCTTTCCATTCATATATTTTAAAGTTATGGTCCAAGAGCATGCAATTTATCATCATAAGCTTCTATAACTCTAGAGTTTAGTGGTAGCTTTCTCCTTTTGCTTCTTTTGGTTTACTCAATCTAGGCCTAGATCTGCCAGGTGTGCACTCTTTCTTTCTAGTTCCTGATTTCATTAGCAAGCAGTACCTTAAAATTGTTAATTAAACATTGGCTTAGATTCATGTTTATATATTCTTTAAAATGGTAATGAAATCTAAACTGTACAATGCATGTAGTTTTCAGTCATATTCTGAAATTGTCTTGGTAATTTTCAAAGGAGTGAAGCTCAGTAGTATGATTTGAATGTGTCCCTCATGATCTTCTGTTAGGAACTTACTCCCCTGTGCAACCCTGTTGAGAGGTGTGTAGTTTAAAAAGGAAATAAGATATGGGAACTTAAAACTGAAGGATTAATGCCATTATTTGCATTGCAGTGAGTTATCTGGTGGTGTCTTTGCAATTAAGCCAAACTCAGATCTAAAACACATGCATATATATTCCAGTCTTTTCTTGATTTAAATATGTTCTAGAATTATTTATTTTTATCATGATAGAGCAGAGCATGCAGTATAATATCTTGCCCATTTTGAGTGTGGAGTTCCAGAACACTGTGGTCCATGACTCTGTAGTACCAACATCACCACCATCCTCACAAGTGCTCTTTCCATCTCCAACCTGATGCACTGTCATTGAAACTAGTAAATATTGCCTCCTATTAGTCCTTCTCAGTTCCTGAAAGCACAGTTTCACTTGTTTTTTCTACATATCTAACCACTTCTAGTAGGTCACAAAAATACAGCTTCTGCAAAATTTAATATTGCAATGGGTTTGTTAAACTCCTACATTGCTTTCTGTGAAAGCCCAATCATTCATTGCTCCCTCCAAAAGCCCACAAGGATGCCAATTTCTCTCCATCCTCAGCTACAGTGGCTTTCTGGTTTTTAAACAGGAGTTGTGCTAAGGGATGTGGCAGTGGAATGTATTTGCCTGTGGAGTTGATTTTGGTGTTGTCAGTTACTGATTATATATATATATATATATATATATATATATATATGGTTGACTTTCTTTGAGTGTCACCTGATTTATGGTGCATGGTCTTAGGATGTGGGTAAAAATACTTTAAGAATTATAAACAACATTATTTCATTGATAAATGAATTAACCAATTAATTTTCACTGGAGTGTCACTGAATTCCTCTAGATTTTCTTCTGGTGACCAAATCATCTTTCTTCCATCATTATCTGGAGCATTGGGAATTTTGGCCCATGATATCACACATGAGTAATAACCTCATTTTGTCTTCATAAACTGAAAGATATGTTTTTTCACCTATTAGTATTTTCATGAGTCTTAACTGTGATGCAGACTTTAAATTCTAAGTCTTAATATATGTGTGATTACTCAACAAATGACCATTTCTTTCTTTGGATGTTACTGTTATTCACTCTTGCTTTTCTTTCTCTTCCAAAATTTTCTAGGATCTTCTGTGAAAGACGATAACTGTAATGAAAACAGAAGTATACACTGTAGAAGACAAAAACAAATTGGAAAACCCCCACATAGATTTACAAATGATGATTTACAGGTTCTGAACGATGCTTTTGAGCAGAAACCTTACCCAAGTTTCGCAGAGAAGAAGGAACTTGCCAGTCGAGTACACTGTAACATATACGTCATTACAGTAAGTCCAACACTAAACTTTGCATATTATTTTTTTACCATCTGGAGAGTTTAATATAGGAATGATAATAGTTTAGAAAAATGAGTAGTTTGTGGGCAAATACACATTTTTCACAATAGGTACAATTTCTATTTTGCTATTAACATATCAAGATTTCAAAAATTGTTATTATTATTATTATTTTTCTGGTGGTACTGGGTGTTAAACTCAGGACCTTGCACTTGCCAGTCATAAGCTTATTAAACTTTGCATATTATATTAGATTTTCAAAAATATGAGAAGAAAGAAGAGAGCCTCTTGGATTTGAATTATATATGACTTTCCATAGAGTCAGTTTCTTTCATTCTAATCTTGTTATATATGCATTATACATTACTTTATTAAACACAATATTTCTGAGAGAGAAGCTTACATACATACACTGCCTGTCAGCTTTTACAGTTATCCAAAATAGGACTATGGTATTTCATAGAGGCTGCTTGCTATGGAACGACCAGAGTGCAAGGCTGTGGATTCTGAAGATAGAGATGGTGCTTTGCTGTACAAATGTGTAGACAATGAGAGGGCAATCTGAAAGATGGAAAAAAATGCTTGCCTTAAGCCAATGAAAGTTTTATGTTTTGGGTAATTCATGTTGGTTTACTGGAAGAGGATCAGTTCTGTGTCATATACACTAGGTCATTTGCTTTGCAAATATTAAATTTGATATGCTAATTAATCCCTCCCTATATCATTATGGAGAGCTTGATTTTTTTCTTTTCTTTTTGAGGAACTGGGGATTGAACTCAGGCCCTTGTGCTTGCCAGGGAAGTGCTTATTCCACCGAGCCATCGCCCCGACCCTGGGAGCTTGAATTTTGTACAGTTTCAGATGCCCAACTTTTGTTCCCAAAAGTCATAGAAAATAAGAGTTTAGGTATTCCAGCTTAAAGTATAAGATGAAACAGTTGGGTTGATCTTGTGTGATACCTGGAACCTACAGTTTCAGGAGAATTTTTAAATTTTGAGCATGAGGCAGTGTTTTTAGTGATGTAGAATGCATGAAATGGTATTTTTCACCATTTAAAGTTGCAACAACTGGAGTAAATGAAGACATGGGAATGTGTTTCAGAGAGTTCATTCTGTCTAAAAGCTGATAAGTGCAAATAGATTGCAGACAGGGACAGGAAAGATTTTGAAAACCTGGAAATGCACAGTCAGAAGGAGCCTTTGGGTACAGTTAGGTGTTTAAAATCATATATATATATATATATATATATATATATATATATATATAGACATGTGCCACCAAAGATATGTGACCACCATTGTTCCTGTCTTCTTAAGGCTAGGAAGCTCATTAGTAATGATGCAGTGTGTCAACTGAACTATAGCTTTTTCATCATTGCAGAACTGCACTGTAGGCATTTTTCAAAAAATGAAAAGTTGATTAAAATTTTTTCTCATTTAATCATTCAGATAAATAAGGCCTAAAATTTGTAATAGATAATGTGAAATGGGAAAAATTGTTCAAAAAAGATGAATAAACAGAGATGGAGGATGAGAGGGGAAAAAGGGAGAAGGAAAAAGGAAGTAAAAAATAGAAAATGCAAGTTAATTATTTCACCAATGTCTTCTAGTTCATTGAAAAGTAATATCTGGGCTAATACACATTGGAGAATTTTTTTATGCCCATATTTTGTACTGTTAGTAGCTACGTTAAAGATAACACTATGCAATGAATTAACTATGATTATTCTCCTATTATTTTGTGATGAAATTTTGTTTTAATTATTTTCCATAAAGATGCAAAATATTCAAGTTGAATGTATAACTAAAGGGAGAAAAGAGTACAATTTTTAGTAACAAAAGTACACTAAATATATATATATTTTCTTTTTCTCCTTAGAATTGGTTCCAAAATAGAAGAGCCAGAAAATCACCGAATGTGCAACAGAGAGTCCTTGCTTCCAAGAGAAGACCTCTCCCAGTTGACCAGAACAGCCCAGCTCCATCCACCATGGCTTCTGCTGAGCAGGTCTCCTTTCCTTGGGGAGAGGTGCCACAGGATGGAGTCCAGTCTTCTCCCCTGGGAACACAGAGGGCTCCAGTTAGACAAGTTGGCTCATCTGGCTTCCTGGCCAAGGCCATGAACATTGGACCAGCTTCTGCTTTGGAATATACAGGTAACCCGGGAAGTAGCCCTTCTCTCAGCTCAATATGACACTTGATTTATCCTATAGCTCCTGGAAGTATCTTGATAGGGCCTCTTTTCAATCTAGACAAAGCCAGCATGCCACCTCCTTCCATTCCCATTATGATTTCAGTGGGCAGGGAATGAGTCACCAGTGGAAGGGGCAAGGAGTCCCTGATCAGTGTGCAGAACACCAAAACTGGAAGCCAAACACTGGGTAACACCCTGTGCAGCAGCATGCTCAGGCTCAGCAATACCATGGCAATTGCCAGTCATCACAGACAGGCTCATCCTATCTCCCCAGTCTGGTACATTCACATTGTGACATTGAATGTTGACCCCTATTCCTCCCTCTCCTCAGTTCCTGAAAGGACCACTTTCATGATGGTGTCTTTATGAATGTGATTCCTGTAGGTAGCACACATAAGTACAGTTCCTGGAATAACTAGTATCTCCACTGTTTTTGTGAATTTGTCACACCATATTTTATAAAAGCTGAACCGTATTGCCTTGACAACAGTCCAAGAGGATTCCAATGTCTCTACATTTTGATCTCCAGTAGCTTTTTGCTTGACAATATAGTAATTAACCTAAAGGATAAGGATGTTAAGAGCCTATGGAGTTGGTGTGTATTGCCTTTAGTGACTATAGGTATCTTTATATGTCTGAATAATTGTACATGTCCCTTATGGTGCATGCATTTATGTTACACCTAAAAATTCTTTGTTACTCTGAAAGTCATACACAATGTTTTATCACTGATTACTGAACTTATTCATGTGAAGATGTGTATCACTCGTGTCATTTCTTCTGGTGAATAAACTATTCTTGTACCACAGAATCCAGGCATATTTCTGGCTCATGCCACTACACATATGTTAATCAGATCATTTTGTATTCACAATCTGAAAGATAAGTTTTTAGTCTACTACTACTTATATTAGTCATAAAGGTAGTGTATGTCTTCCTATATCTGTTCTTAGTCAACAAACGCCATTTATTTCTTGAGCTACTACTATTATTCACTCCTGATTTTCTTTCTCTTGCATATTTTCCAGGATCTTCAGGGCAAGAAGATAATCAGAATGCAGTCAGAGGTCCACCGTGTGAAAGAATAAGTGAAAAAGGAAGATCACGAAATAGATTTACAGATAAAGACATACAGATTCTGAAACAATTTTTTGAGCAGAATCCTTACCCTGACTTAACTGAGAAAAAGAAACTTGCTAATCAA
This sequence comes from Octodon degus, assembly GCF_000260255.1. Taxonomy (NCBI): domain Eukaryota; kingdom Metazoa; phylum Chordata; class Mammalia; order Rodentia; family Octodontidae; genus Octodon; species Octodon degus. The sequence continues at coordinate 1,126,728 of NW_004524906.1, forward strand.
ACTCATTGTGATATATATGTCATTGATGTAAGTCCAATTCCTTCAGCTCTGCTTAGCTACATTGTAGAAATTCACAAAAGTGAAAAGAATGGGAGAAATTTCATGGCTTTCCATTGTACATGACATTGAGCAAGAATCATTTTTATTTAATTTAATGTAGTTATGTATACATTATATGTGCCCTTGATTAAAGAAAATATTCCCGTGACACAGCTCTATAGATATATGCAAAGTTTATGTAGCTATTCCAGTGATTCAGAATAGGGACTCTGGGGCTACAGAGAGGATGCTGGCCGTAGAACTACTCACCATGGGAATATGCCATATTTTTGGATTTGGCTAATGCTTTCATGTTCAACTGGATATACCCACTATGAGAGAACTAGAAAGCAACGCTAGAATTTCTTTCCTTAAGTTAATAGAAGATGCATGTTTTGTGCAAATAATATAGGTAAGACGAGAAGGGGAGGAGTTTATGCCAGAAATGGGCATTAAACAAGCTAGGTTTGGTATGCAAAGTAATCACTCTAAAAGTCATGGAAAGTATAAGATCAGGTGCAGAAGTTCCAGGTTAGAGTTGGGTCTATGTTGTGCAACCTGTGGCACCATGCAGCTATACAAGGACTTAAAAAGTCATTTCTATAATTTATGTTTACAATAGCTACAGTTAAAGAAATGGGAGCAATGTGGTTCAGAGTGTAAGCTGAGAGGTGTACATAGATTCTAGGCAGGTTACAGGAGGAGGGTCAAAGCCTGGGATTACACAAGAAGAAGGGCTCATGGAAGCTATGGATGCAGTTGAGTATTCACAATTGCAAACACCTGAAGCTCTTCATAATCACACAGGCAAACCAAGGAAGCATGGACTTCCCTCAACTGTCTTACAAGGTCAGAGAGTTCCTTACTGGCAATGCTTAGGCTTAAATGACCTACAATTTTTTTTGGCAATTTAAAACTTCACAGTAGGTGTTCTGCAAAATCTAGCATTCATTACAATTAATGTTGTCTCTTTCATTCCTTCTGTAGAAATGGTTCAGAAACAGAAGAAACAGACTATCACCTAGTGAGAAACAAAGAGTCTTTGCCTTGAGGAAAGAGCACCAGTACCCAGCCCGAGGATCTTCATTTGCTCCCTGTGAGAATACCCAAGCTCCCTCTGACAACCATTCCTCTGAGCAGGTCCCCGTTCCTAGTCTGAAATCTCCTTTATGTGCAGGTGGAAACCCATCAATGGAATCACAGCAGGGTCCATCTGAGCAAGTTAACTCATTCAGTTTTCAGAGCACAGGCAATAATGTGGATCCCCTTGGTGCTCAGGAACATCCAAGTGGCACAGGAAGTGCAGCTTCTTGCAGCTCCACACCAACCAATGTGACTTGTCCTAATGCATTTGGGCAGTATTTTGAGAGTGCAGATTACAAGTCATGGGGGAGCCAGCTTGCTGCCCCATTTGCTTCCCATCATGATTTCTGTGGGCAGGGAATGTGCTCACAACAGAAGGAGCAGAGGGCCCCTGATCAATATCCTGTATTTCCAATATGTCAACCAAGTATTTGGGGGCCTGAGGTGTCCCAGCAGCACAGTTACCAATTGCAGATGCAGGACCAATTTCAAGCCTACCAGAGTCCCATGGATTTGTGGCAGCAGGTGTCCTCTACTTCACAGCAGCAGAATGGCGGAAATACCTTGTGCTCTCAGTGGCAAAATGTGCCTGTGCCAAGCGTGCACAGTTCTCCACCAATGCTTGCTTGCCCAGGGCTCCAGCAATTTACTACTGAGCAGACTCTGTCTGACATCCAGGAAATTTTGGATGATCTGTCAGCAGCTGTCTAGCCTGAGGTCAGCGCTGTGGCTGCAGGAAGTAGCTGTGCTCCTTCCCCAGAGACAACTCTAGATCATGCTTCCTACCAGCAAGCAAGTCAGGGTAAGCCAAGGACTTCTCCTTTGGAGACACTTTAGGTAGGCTTACAAACACAGGAATGCACTGGCTTATTAAGGAGAATGAACATGGAGTGCCTTTTGCTTGGATGGGTGCCATATTTGCTCAAATGCCATATTCCTCAAAACTGCTAATGTTATTTGTACACAGTTATGTTCTTTATTTCTATTTATTGCATAGTGCTCATCAGTACAGGAAAAGGTCACATGCTTGTGTTCATTTCCTTGGTCAAGATTCCTCACTAAATTCAGTACATATATCTGTCAAAGTTGGTCCTTTTGAATTTCAGTTTTTTATGTGTGCATAACTTTTGAGTTTTGAAATATCTTTTATGTACTCCAAGAATTTTCTGGTAAAACATGTACAGATCATTATGTAGATATCTTGTATTAAATTTCATTTGGGGTTTTGTTGCCAAGTATTGCAGTTCAGGGATGCATCCACAAGACTTTTACTTTCAGACAGGCTTTCAGTAAGTTCTCTAAATGACACTGGTGTTTCCCATCCTGCTGCCTCATTTTGCTGCCCATGTCACTGACCCTCCAGCCTGTGTCCAATGCTAGTCTACAACGTCCTGCTCTACATAAACTTGGCTAGATCAAAGAATGTGTGTCCTGTTTAGAGGTTACTGGATTTTTTGATTAAGGTTTTCACATATGTTCAAGAACGCTAAGTTGCACTCGCACTATTGGTGGGCCTATCTGAATTTAGGGGTCTGTTGCTATTTCATATTTTTTTCTTGTTACTATGAATAAAAGATAAAAACTAAAAAAAAAAGAAAAAAGCAAAAAAAATGTATTAGGTGTCTGGTATTCTCAGGTTAGCCTTATTAGGAATTGTGCCTCTGTTAGTATTTTTTCAAAACTTTGTGCAAATGATAATTGTTCATTAAACTATAAAATTTTCAGTGACTGTGTCTGATGTTTTCTTTATTAAAAAATTTGTACACTGTCTAGTGTTTAAATGATTGTAAGACAACTTTTACTTGTCTAGTATTGTTTGAAATTTAGATCTCTAAGTTGTTGCCGTTTCAGCAAAGATATCAAATTGATTGTAGGGAAGTAATTTTGAATATTTGCTTAACATTTGTGCATAGAGTACATGTATTGTAATTTGCATTTGTACATTTTATGCATTTCCTGACATCATTTTGATGAAGAATCATTTGTACAGTGTTGTGCTGTGTGGGGTCAAAATTATTGCTCATTGCTTAGGCAGAAAGCAGTAGCTGGGGTTTGATCACCCATGTACTGTACCAGTCCTGCCCCCTGGCTGCACTGAGATGGTGACTGAGACAGTGTGGTGGGGCATGCCTATAATCCCAGTGCTTGAGAAGCTGAAAACAGGAGTCACTATGAGTCTGATCTACATAGTGAGACCCTGGAGACCCTGTACTAAATACATAAAACTGTTGCCCAGTGCAGTGACCCAGTCTCCCACTGTAGAAAACCTCCTGAGTGGCAGTTCCATAATCAGCTTGCAACAAGAGGCTATCACCGCAAAACTGGAGGAGGATTTGTAGCCATCCCATAGGAACCCTGAATTTCTGGGCATTTTTCCCTGCAAAGACAACATCATGTCAAACAGAAAGGCACAGGTCTCTGGAAACTTGTCCAATAAACACTGCTTGCATATGGACACCCTGACTACTAGGCCTCACCCTGCATATCTGAGAATCCAAAGAGGTAAATAGTAGGAAAAGGATAGTGTCCCATGTTCTCTGGCCCCCAAATAGGGCTTTCTGCACAGGAAAGGGATCTTAGATTAACCCCTCTGTGCTCAGGTCTCGCTTTAGGCACTGGAGAGCAAGTTTGAAACACAGTCTCTTCTGGGAAAGTTAGGATGTGTTTCTGAGGCTGGTTAGTTGGAATTTCTTAAAAATTAGCAAGTGTGTGTGTGTGTGTGTGTGTGTGTGTGTGTGTGTTCCTCAGGGATTATTTGCCTGTGTCCATTTGGGTTTGGAATACAGTGCAGACACATTGCTATGCAAGCCAGTTCCAGCAACCTGCCTGCAGTACATTTGCAGGAAAGGTAATTGATGAGGCTTAGAGGGATATTTAACTTTGCAGTTTTCTTCAATCCTTGAATACCAGTGTTCTCAGGTTGTGTCAAGGCAAGAGATGTCATTTTATTGTACTCACAGCACGTGGCAAAGATGCTACTACTCCACGTATAGATTTAGGGCTTCTTTCCAGGGTATACACATTGTCTCCAAACTTGATGAGCATCTCAGTAAGGTCAATATTGTTGCTGTTGAACTTATAAGAAATATCTATCTCTTAAAGTTTCCTTATGTTCATATTGCTCCCTGAAATGTGGAGCTCTTTGCTATAGTCCAGATTCTTTGTGCATAGGCATGATGTAGCAGGGTTAAAAGGAGACACACTGACCTGGTGAAGCGACAAGGCTGTGTACATCGTATATTGCCCTTCAACCTACAGGACCTCAAGAGTTTCACACAGGCAGTGTTGCTCTAGACAAAGGCATTGAAGACACAGGTGGTGTGATTAATATTATTGACATCCACCTGGGCTCTAGATGGCAGCAACTATACACACTGCACCTGTTCTTGCTAAGTGTCACCCTCCCTTGCAGGGCTGTGAAGTAGTACCCCATGACCTAGTAAAAACAAGCACTTCTCTCAATAAGCTATTGCTTCTGGAAAATTTCACCTTATTGGACTGCCTCCTGCACTGGTGTGTGCTCCAGCCAGAAATCCATGCTGTCAACTGGATCCAGCCACTGTCTGCCTCTCACAGCTCCATGCAGCTCCCCGATCAGGCTGCCTTGCCCTGCTTCCCAGCTACTCAAGGCACTGGGACCTATATTGGGAAGGAATAGGAGGACTTAACTTCTTTCATAATCCCCATTACTAAATGAAGAGAGGTGTCTGTCTCAGTTACTTTTCTCTCATTGCTGGGACAAAGTACTTGACACCAAAAATTAAGGAAGGAAAAGTTTATTTAGCTCACAGTTTGTGGAGGTTTCATTCCATACTCAGATGGCTCCAAGAAAGAGTGGCACATGGCAGAGAGCAGCCATTCATGGCAATAGAAAACAGAAAAACAGCAAGAGCAAAAGGGAGAAGTAGTGGAAAAAATGGCAGCAGAGATATAGGGCAAGCTTCTTTCTCTTCCTTATACTGCATCCAAGATATCTTTCAGAATTTGGTACTAAGAGTGGGATCATTGTTTTGGCTAAACCTGATCATGTGGTTTACAAGTCTTTGGGAATGGTTTAGAGGAAGAGATAGGAAGGGTTTGGAGATGACACCTAAAAGAGAAGCTCTGAAGGGGCTTCAGCTGCTCTGTATAGGAGATTCTGGTCAGAGTTCAGAAGACCAGAAGGCAGATAGAAACTCTACCTGTAAAGTACAGCCTGGGGAGGTTCCTGCTGAGAAGGACTACATTGATTGCTGGACTCCAGATGATGTGTATTATGGCCTGACAGAAAGTTTTTCTGGATTTTCTTATGTCCAAAGACTTTGCCTGATCCTGAGATTAAGCATGGAATACTTATTAATCTCACAAATGAAATTTTAGGGCAGCCAAATTTTGAGGCAATGGCCTGGCTATTGTTGGGGCTTTTATCAGATTCATGTGGAGAATAAAGAGCAAAGAGCCTAGCATGATAGTATAAAATGTGAGATTGGATAGAAAGAAAGTGGAAATAAAGCTGTGGAATGCAAAAATAGAGCTAAGAGGATCTCTATTGCCAAGATGAAACAAGAAAATAAAAAAGATGCATGAACACATTACAGGAGGGAGCATGCCTCCACACTTTGCAGCCTCAGAACCTCAAGGGTGGGGGCCTTTGCTTTGAAGAAAAAGCTGCAAAGCTTTAGGTTCCAGAATGGCAGTGGCATAGAGAATTGGTTGCTGGGAATCAGGCTCAAAGTACTCAGTGATCCAGGCACTCAACTCCTACAGCCAAGAGAGAAGAAAACCTGGCTACTGCTCCAGCTGGCAGCAGATCATCCATGTGGCATTGGGTTTAGATGCATGCAGAATGCAAGTGTTCTGAGGTTGAGAAGTCTTCTGTCTAGATTTCAGAAGGTTGGAAAGCCAGGCAGTGTGCCCCTGAGAAAGCAGCATGTGAAGAGGAGAGTGAGAAGCTTAATGTGAAGTGGAAACTGCTAGGCATTAACCCACACAATCAACCAGACCAGGCATTCTGATGTGAGAATATCTATTGGGGACAGCAAGAAGGCTGGCTGTATAGCCTGGTCTGTGGGGGAACTTTTGATGTTAATAAAGGAGAGTTTCTGTGGTTGCCCAACTCAAAGTCAGATGGACCTATTCTGTTTTAAGTTTGGCTCTGTGTTAGGCTAAAGGGAGAGGGTTTGGGGGCAGGGTGCCTGGAAAATAAAGAGGGAGGTTGTTTGGGACACTTTGCCTAGGAAACTTTGAGTCCTGACCTATCATTCCAGACTCCATTTGATAGAAAAAAGGCAAAGAAATCATCTGGCTACTTCCTGTTGACAAGGGGAATTGTGGGGCCAATCTGGGGATGAGGATGAGGAATTGTTGTTATTGATGGGGCTCTTTGGAGTAAGTCCTGGTAGGAGTAATCTGAGAGAAGCATTTGGTCAAAATTTTAGGTTGTTAATCTAGTGACAGAATTGTGGATGAGTGAAATGAAGCAGGGGGCTATCATGGGCATAATAGCAAGCCCTGTGAGAGACCATAGAAGGGGAATGAGTCAAGGGATGATGGAGTTTTATATATAGAAATGTCACACAGAAACAGATGTATGTCTATTGTGGGTTGTTTGTCTGAAGCTGTGTTGAATGAAGTGAGTTTGGTGCAAGGGAAGATAGTGGAGTTTCCTGGGGAACATGTAAGGTTGTAGGAAGAGGGGAGTTGGAAAAAGGAAGTATGAATGCCTTTGAGAAGAGGACAGGTATATGTGTTGTTGGGTATTGCTGGAATGGCCATGAGATCAGGCCTTGGAATTGACATGTACAGCTAACAATTGATGAGGTTGATGGTCTTGGGTAGAAGCAAGAAGTCTATGATCTGAATGTGTCATTTTATCATGACCATGTTGAAGGGGAGGAATTGAATGATGTACTTGAATCCCCTCTGATGTTGGGGGACTATTGGGTATTGAAGAATGTAAGGAAAAGTCAGTGTAGGAATAGCATGTGTGGTGCGAGTGGGATGGGAGGTGTCTCAGAGTATATGATCAACAAGGGAAGGAGAAGGAAGGATCTGGCTGTGTATTGAGATTAGGTTTATAGGATGGGCATTGTGAGGAGAGGGATGACAGA
>NW_004524906.1:1134113-1135216 GCF_000260255.1 Octodon degus
TGGGTCTGTCTGAAGACATCATGTAGGTCAGCCATCAACACCCACTATGGAGACTGTAGTTCTAATATAGCAACTTTAAAACTCAGGAAGAACATGACATGTATTGTCAGTGTCAGCAGTAAAAGTTTGTTTTTTTTAACCTGAGTCCAGCGAACATAGGACTCTGACAGATACCTTGATGTGGTCCATAGACCCCAAGCACTGTTGTTTCTCTTCAGCAACAAGATCAAGCAGGTAAAGTATTAATGGATCTGGCTGTATCATATTTTCCTGTGAGGGCAGGGCATTTACAGAGAATAGGAAGACAGGGAAGTAGCATTTCCAGTGAACCTTGAGCTTACAGATGGAACTAGGTCCCAGTGGTAGCTGCAGGTTTGGGTAAGCTTGTGCCCAGTGTCTTTTGCCACACTTACAGGAAGAACTCAGGTGGCACCATTGCTTAGGCTCAGCCTTACCTTGTAAAGGTCCTACTTTGTTGGGAGTCCTGAGTGTCACAGCTAAGAGTTTGCACTTGTGTATTACTAATTTTGCTCTCTATTACTGAAGACATGGAAAGTCATGTTAAAGAAGTTTTCCTGTGGAGGTTGAAGGAAGACATCTATTATTTTTAGCTTGGTGTGATTGTCAAGAGCAGATCAGGATATAAAATAGGAATTAATAACAATTGTTCCTTTCGGAGAATTGGGTCTATATTCGTACTTGATTATCAAAATTTTATCTGAGTATCAAACATATTGAACTATAACATGACCAGACAACTGTTATTTCTTATTAACCATGGACACTTTAGCAGTTAAACTATTATAGAACGTTTAGACAGTAGTTGAACTTTTACAGAGAATGTTATTTGACATCAACAGTCACATATTAATGTCACTTAGCAGTAATAATAGATGATGAAATTCTCATTTTGTTTAGGTATCTCTAAATATAATGGCATAAATGTTTGTCAGAAAATTATCATTTGACTTATGACTTTATGTTAGCTTGACATAAATATCTTATAAATATCTTCAGGATAAGAGAAAGACATAGAAAGAAAACTCATTTTAATGTTTTGAAAATCTTTGTCTTTTAATCAATGACCAAATTATTGAGGATGT
>NW_004524906.1:1136146-1137186 GCF_000260255.1 Octodon degus
TTGTGTAGAGAAAAGTAAGTGAGAACATAGAGGACCTCAGACTATTTTTCATTGCTACAACAAAAGTTATGCAAATTAATGAAGAAGTCATAATCAAGAGTTTCTGGGGAGGAGGGCAGATAGTCTCATTGTCCAACTTGTATTGTGGCCAGGTTGTTTGACAGAGAAAAACTAGGTATTTGACTTTGAGGTCATAGAAGCCCTTGATAGCAGAGAGACAGAGTAGGAAGAAGCAAAGTGAAAGTATAGAGAGATATCTTGCTCTCTATTTTCACCTATGAAGGTGAAGCTCACATTGCAGGAGTCCCATAAGGGACTTGGGGCCAAAACCCTCTGAGCAGGCATCCCTGGTCAGAGAGGAGGCCAAGTTATGAGAAGGAGAAGCTACTATCCCGCTGTCATCTCAATAGCAGAGGGAGGAGCACATGCTTTGGGGGGGAAAATATGTTATTAGTTATTCTTGTAACTGGAAGAGGGTGGTGAGGAAAGGTGGGGGGAGATGGAGAAAATAGAGAGTAAAGTATCTCTCTAGCTCCTGAAGGTTGAGAAGTCAGAAAGTGATGTAGCTGCCATAAACATGGGCATGTTGACACAACTTCATAGAGTGGGGCCAGGGCTGGCCCAGAGGTATAGAGCTGGGAAACAAGCCATCCAAAGTAGAGAGCAGCCCACCAGGAGAAGTAAGGATGAAACAGAAAATTAAAGAGCAGAAAAGAACAGTCATATTGGAGAAATCCTGGAAGGAACCTTGGAGGAATTTAGAGGCTATCCATCCCAGGTATGAACTGAAGGAGTCACAGGGAAGAGGGTTGGAGGCAGAGGTCAACAAGTTGTCCAGGAATGACATTTATCTTCAAGACATATAGAGAAGGAATATATACTGGTGCAACCATTATGGAAATCAATGTGGAGGCTTCTCAAAAAATTAGGACTGGAAATCCCATTCAAGCCAGCTATTCCCCTTCTGGGAATTTTCCCAAATGAACTGAAAACTTAATATCTTAGTGAAATATGTGCACCCATATTTATAACAGCACAAT
>NW_004524906.1:1138171-1145072 GCF_000260255.1 Octodon degus
CCTGGGAACGCTTGACCATACTTACACAGGAGAGAACAAATGACCAGGAGCCTTAAAAGTAATGAAGTTTTAAAGGTAGAACCTCATCCTGTTTGGCAAACAAATTTGTTATTTAACATAGAACAGTACCTTTAGGGACAGTGTGATCATTACTCAGCATACATTTTTTTTCTGGGAGCATTGTATTCTGGGCACTCCCAGTCTATTGATGATTTATCAACAGTACATGAAGCCTCCTTGTAGCCTTACAAGGAATCAGGGTCACAGAAAGTTGAGCAGAGTAATTTTTTACATTTAGTTTTACATTAACTCTACATTCCTCATTGGTTTTTGTACATGATCAAACCCTTGATTCATTTAATTTATCATATGATTGGCTGGTGAGGGGGACCTTAGTAACACTCAAAAAGGGATTTCTTTTTGTCTGCTCAAGGGGGAGATAGTTTTACATCTCTAGCTCTAGCAGAAGAATCCCCCATCTTCAGTGGAATCCCCACAAGTATGATAGCTGTTTGTGCTAAGGTACAGATAGAATGGTGGAGACTCCTGGCAAATTTTTCTCATTGGGGTTCATCTTATTTTATCATTTTTATACCCAAGAAAGTTGGGTAAGGAGATATAGCACTAAGAGTTTTGAGTAGTAATCTCTGTCCCATTTAAGGTCTGAGTCAGCCACCATGTATAAGTGATGGGAGAATGATGAGCCTCTGTTAGCCCTAACAAGAACCATTAGAGCCACATCTGGTCAGTTTGACCTTGAGGGGATCAGCAGTCTTTTATAAAGTCTACCTATCTGACTGTTGATCTGTTGAGGCTGGCTTAATACGAGAGTGGGAATCCAATGGTTTTTTTTTTTTTTTTGTTACCTTGACCATGATAGGAGTGCTTAGGATAACAGGGTATGGTCCAGTCCACTGGGGTCCAAGAGTTGACAGGTCTCACTTTTTGATCCACAGCAAGACTCAGCTGCCAATTGGGTGTCAGCTTCTCTGGGTTGTGGGTGGTGATGGTGGAAGAGGAAGTTTGCAGCCTGCAGAGTATACTGCAGATCCTGCAAGGACTTCACATGTTCTTGATTAGAAGTGGATGTCAGGGTGTTGTGCCCGTTAGCTCAGTTGTTTAAGCACATGCTCATGCAAACGCAGTCAGGAGCAGGATACCATGCTTCAATCTGCAGCTCCATCTGCCTTACCAGATCTACACTTTAGGCAGCCTGAGAAAGCAAAAAGAAAAAGAAAAAGAAAAGAAATGTATGTCAGTGTCTACTCCACCAACTTAGGGACTCAAAGGGAGTGATCCCTTGGGTCTCAATCTTTTATAGATTTTCTAATACCAGCACCAAGGGTGGCAGTCATCCAAGTAGGATTTTAAAAGGAGTGAGCCCATCCTGGTATGGGGTACAGCATGACAGCCATCAGAAGCATAGACACCCTGTCTGCACCTGTCTCCTGGCACAGTTTGGACAGGGTGCTCCTCAGGGTATGGTTTTGCTGCTATACTTGGCCCAAGTGTTGGGGTCAGTAAGCAGTATCTAGCTTCCATTTTAGACCCAACACTGGAAAGGCTCTGAACTACTCTCTCCATGAAAGCAGGCCCATTATCTGAGCCTACTGAAATGGGGAGCCCATACCGGAGGATGATTAGTCAATTTGATCTCACTGAAGTCCACTTCCACATCCTCAAAAAGGAAGGCTCCCTTTTGGCAGACAAAATTTTATTCCAGGGGTTCCAAAGACATTGGAAGGAGGAATACAGGATTAATAGGTTGTATAGTCTCAAGAGTGAGATGTGAGTCTTTAAGAAGGACTACCTGGTACTGGGCCACCCTAGTACCGGAGAGTCACCTTTTATCAGGGCTCTACAGCAGTGTCTTCACTGCACAGGGCACAAACATGCTCAACTTCTGTCCCAGAGTTAACTTGTCAGCCTCTTTTACTAATACAGCAGCTGTTTCAGTGGCTTGTAAGCATATGATGGCCACCCAGCAGCCACATAGTCCAGTCTTTGGACAGATAGGCCATGGGGTGTTTCCATGGCCCTAATGTCTGAGTTAAGCTCTCCTTGCAACTCCTTCTTCATGAACAAACAGCTTAAAGGGTTCAGTGATATCTGGTAGGGTCAGAGCTGGAGCCTTTTAGAGTTTCTTGTTTATTTTTTTAATGTTTTTCTGTTCTGAATTCTAATCCAAGCGGGAGGCTATTACTTCCCTTAAGGGTTTTATATATGGGTTTAGCAACAGAGATAAAACTTGATACCTAAAAACAACAAAAAACCCATTATTCCCAGGAACTCTCATAACTCTTTTTGGTCCTGGGCTCTTCTAGTGAACAACAAATCATCTACATACTGTAAGAGAGAAAAGCTAGGACTATTACTACCAAAAGACACCAGATTCTTAGATAAAACTTGTTCAAGAATAGTAAAGTGACTTTTGAATCCTTGGGGCATCCTGTTCATATCATTGGCACCTGTGCTTCCCCCCACCCCTTTCTGGATCCTCCTGTTAAAGGCAAACAATTTCTGGGAAGTAGCTGCCACAGGAATACAAAAGAATCTATTTTTAAATCTAAAAAAACATACCAGATCCAGTTAGATGGAAGCAGAATTAAGCACCTTAAATGTAGTGTAACCAGAAACTGTTATTTTTATCAACCACGGACATTTCAGTGGTTAAATCCCTGTACAGTGTTAACAGGCAACAGTTATACTTTTATAGTGAACGTTTGACATCACAAGATATATTATATATATATTAACAGGCAGGATGAAATGTCCAGTTTAGTTATACATATCACAGAAGTTTTTGTTCATGTTGAATATAGATATAGATATAGATATAGATATAGATATCATTTAGACCAGCTGGTAACTCAGGAGAAAACATGGTTTAAAGTCTATATTTAAAGCTTAGATAACAAATAAATGTATAAACAAATATGTAAATCAAACAAATATCTTTATAAAATCAGAAATCAGAGTGCACACAAATATATTTTTGGCCAGATTAAATTATGATGAAACACTTTTTTTCCTGTCCATATTTTTATTTTGTACTTTTTCTGCTATGAAGAAGCAACTCATTCCTGCAGACTTTATTTTTGCAGTTTGCAGCAGATAAGCAAAAAAAGCATTGGCTGGGGCAGGGTGGGGAGGACTTAGTATCCCCTCCTTGTAGCTAGAGCAGGAAAGCAGTAAGCCTCCCTAGAAAAGGCAGGACAAATAAGAGCCTGTGAGCTGAGCTAGTGAGCTACATGAGATGCTGTTACCCTGCCATCAGCTCAACAGTGACAGGAGGGTTTAGAGAGAGGGAGAGAAAACCCAGAAGACAAAGCAAGGGCAGCAGCTGCAGCACTAGTGGCTGAAGCTCCCCTCGGCATCATAGCACCCAGGATGAGACAACAGTAATTCCAAAAGCATTCCCCATATTCACCTTGCACCCATCAAAGTTCCAAATCATGCAGCCCAGGACATTCAGTTTGCTCTGTACTGTTCTGGCCATAACAAAGGTCCCAGTGGAGTCCCCTCTCGATCCACACAGTAGAAGCCCAAGACTAATGTAATCTGACACAGCGGCAATAACCACAATGCAATATGGCAACTGAGATAGATTTGTGCCCTTCTGTATTTCCAAGTACTGTCACAGAAGGCAAGAAAGGAGAGAAGAACCGAACTAATATCATTGCCCTGGCCCTGGCACAAGTGCAGCTGGGGATGCAGGTGCATTGGGGACAGAGAACAAACAATTCAGACAAACAAAACAAATGGGCAACAATATCCTGCAAAATTTTGGTTTCCTTTTTTTTTTTTAACTTTACTAATTTAGGCTCTCAGCTGGATTTAAAAACAAAACAAACTGCCAACAATTCCATAGATTCTCTGGTGAGGTAACACAGGGTTCTCCCTGCAACAAATTCAAAACAAATGAGGAAAACAAATCTCATGGGGCCTCTGGCCTGAGATGAATCCAGAAATATTTATCTATGAGAAAACAGATTTTGTCAGTGATAGGAAACAACGTGTCAATAATATCTCAGGAGTACTCATCTGAGATAGATAACTTTCACATCTGAAGTTAGGGCCCATCAACACCAGTCTTGAGAGAACAAAAGTCAGTCAAATCTTATCTAGATCAGAGTAAGTTTTGTTATCTCTTTCTACACTGTGGCATTCTGTTCCTCCAACCACTTTGGAATAGTTAGCTCAAATCAGCTTGTGGTGCCAAAAACCACTCAGAAGTGACTCACAGGCAAAAAGGACAGGCAGACCTTTTCTAAGAGCATCTTGCCCAGGAGGATCCAGCGGCTCTTTATCTGAAATCCTGGCAATGGTCAAAAAATACATTGCAATGGCGACAAAGAAGCAGAAGTGGTCTGAGCCATAATTACAAATGATACATCTAACAGACAAGGAACAAGGAAAATAATGAAACTAAAGACATAGCTTATGTTCTGGTTCACTGTCATGGAAGGGAGCAGAGTCCAGGGGATTTATATTGCATCCAACTCCTCCTGTCACTCACCAAATGGTGCCCCAATAGAGCAAAAAGACTGTTATGGGCAAGAGGCTCCAAACAGCTTGTGTTGTCCGAATCAACAAAGAATTTTGAAAACTTTCAGGGATCTGTATGAATCCAGGGCCAAAAAGTCTCCCCAGATTACAGTTCTCAAAACAAACAAACAAACAAACAAACAAACACAACTGGTTTCTATTTGATCCCAGTTAATGGGATTCTGAATGAACCCCCAGATGTTATGGGTTCTAAATGTAGAAACCAGACCAGAATCTAATATTTAAATTTTAAATATGAGCCTTTTATTACCAGGCCCAGGATCACTTGGCCATACTCACACAGGAGAGAACAAACAGCCAGGAGCCTTACAAGTATAGAAGTTTTAAAGGTAGAAACCCCATCCTGTTGAGCAAACAAATTTGTCATTTAACATAGAACAGTACCTTTAGGGACAGCGTGACCATTACTCAGCATACATTTTTTCTGGGAGCATTGTTTTCTAGGAACTCTCAGTCTATTGATAATTTATCAACAGTACACCAAGCCTTCTTGCAGTCTTACAAGGAATCAGGGCCACAGAAAGTTGAGCAGAGTAATTTTTTACATTAACCCTTCACAGGGATGGAGACTAGGAGACATTTCTTGTCGATAAATTAGAATAAGTTGACTGTAATCAGTAAGTCTTGAGGGATAAATGATTATCTTTTTTTCCCAATAAGTTGGAAAATGGGAGAGATTTGTATTTTAAGATAGGTTGAATGAGGGATACTCACAATTTTAGGTGTAATGAAGGTGGTTAAGTCAGGAAGAGATGTCTGAGGCTTGCAGTCTGCTCAGAAGGGCTGGTGGTAGACTAGGGAAAGGCCCTGGTTGGGAGGGACTGGAAGACACCTTGGCATCTCTCCTGGTCTTTCGGCACCATATGTTGTGTATGAACCCACACAATTAACCAGATCAGGCATTCTGATGTGAGAAAAAGATTTACTGGGGACAGCAATCAGACTATCTGTCTAGTGGACCAACATAGCAGTGAACAAGGCAAAGCACATGGGTTTAAGATTGTTTTTTTGGGGGGGATGTTTGTGGGCTAGAACAGCTGAGGGAGATGTTGGCAGGGTTACCTGGTCTGTGGGAGACGTCCAATGTTAACAAAGTAGAATTTCTGTGGTTGCCCAAGTCAAAGTCAGTTGGACTTGTTCTGTGGTTTTGGGCTTGGCTCTGTGTTGGGTCAAGGGGGTGAGGGCTTAGGGGCAGGGTGCCTGGGAAATCAAGAGGGAGAATGTTTGGTGTAGTTTTCTTTGTAACTTTGAATCCTGACCTATTAGCAACCTCAGAAATTTACCAAAGCCAGGAACATGAATCATCTAAAGAAAGTGTTAAGAAGGGAGCATTACACACTGAAGAGAGAAGACTTGGAAGCTATCACCAAAAGTGCCATAGGGATGGAGCCATACAAGGACTTTGGAGCTCACAACTCATCACAGATTGCTTCAGATGTTGCACTTATAATTATAGGACTTTATATTTGCTTTGCTGGACTTTGGACTTGCTTTGGTCCCACTGCTTGATCTCATGCCATTTATGCCATTTGGCATGGTAATGTTTCTCTTGTGCCATTGACTTTTTTTTTTTTTTCAGAACTGGGGATTGAACTCAGGCTCTTTCACTTGCCAGGCAAGCACTTATTCTATTGAGCCATCTCCCCAGCCCCTGGTGCCACTGAATATTAAAACCATCTAATTTTCTTATTATTTGTACAGGGTCTCACAGCTCAGAGTTTGCCTTAGATCTCTGAGGAGACTTGGGACTTGGACTTTTCAGCAATGCTGAAACTGTTAGAATTTTGGTAACTCTTAGAAATGGACTAAAATTCCTTTTGCAAAAAAAGAATATGCATAAGTAGTTAGTCCCCCCAAAACATCATGTAATCATGGTGCAATTTCTAGAGTTTGTGATTAATTCATGATCCCGTGATGGGATTATGTATGTGAGTGCTGCTAGGATTATGGGTATAAATGCTGATGGGATTATGGGTGTGAGTGTTCCACCCAACCTGGCCTAGAGAGCCTGATAACAACATAAGGGAGAAAGACTTGCCATTGTTGCCACTATTCCTCCCTTTTGCTGTTGCTATTTTGCTGTTTTTTTGCAGCCATGAGCTGTTGCCCTCTTTCATGTGCCACTCTGCATTGGAGCCAGATGATTATGGACTGAAAGCTCCACAAACTGAGCTAAATAATCTTTTCCATCCTTAATTTTAGTTGTTGGGTATTGTTGAGAGAAAAGTAACACAGACAGTACAAAATCTCTGTTATCCTTATATCTGTCAGGAAATCCTTCAGTTGTGGAAAGAGTTATTCCTTGAATCCATAAGCAGTTATTCTTCATACA